>NC_090737.1:118711025-118773525 GCF_036898095.1 Palaemon carinicauda | reverse complement strand
TGTCAATATTTTCCGCATGAAAGACCTGATGACCAAAGTCGATGCCCTTATGGATAGCCACTTCATCACCATCCAGACCTCCATCAATGCCCCCACTCCTGAAGAAGCAGACACCTATTTAACATAGACTGAAGCCGATGTGAACGCGGTAGGACTCAGAAATCCACCCCGTGACATGCCAGAGCAGTGACGAAGCCGCCCACCACACACATATACCACCCCTCACTTACAACCCAACTTACTACCTCTCCAGCCACTCCTTGACACCCATCAGCTGCAGTTATACTACTACCACTCCAAATTCGGGGCTGTTGCTAAGAAATATACGAATGGTTGTCAGTGGCCAAAAAACCGTGTTAGTAGGCCATCGTTTGCGGTGGTGGCCTCCCCTTTCACTAATCATTTCTTTTTACATGACGCAAGGACGGGAGTGCGATTTTTGGTAAACATTGGTACTTTCCATTCTTTTATGCCAGGACCACTCTCCAGGACATAGCGTAGTCTATCTAAGTTGGTCTGGTAGCTGCCAACGAATCTGCGATACATAATCCCTTTTATGAAACACTTACATTATTGTTTAGAAGCGGCAAATATATTTGAAAAATTTCTTGTTGCTGACGTCACATTGGCAATCCTCGATGCAGATTTCCTGTCACATTTCCACCTGCTAGTCGATGTAGCTCAACGGTGGTTAGTCAACGTGTATTCATATTCCTCAACACCTCTCCAACCCGCCACTTGCGACCATGCTCTCCACATCAGCACAAACACGGATGCCAATGGCCACCTTCTCACATCGTACCCGAAGTTTTCCGTCCAGAACTCCATCAAACCCCCACAGTTACAGTGAAATACGGTATTTATTACCATGTCAAGACGACGGGGCCCTCAGTGTTTGACAGATTCATATCTGACACCAGATTGTTTGGCAGCTGCTAAACGAATGTTCCCTGAAAGGAAAGAAATGGGTCTTTGCCAAAAGGCCTCAAGGTGGCTCTCTGTTTCCATGTGGGAATTACAGGTGCCTGAACATGCAGGCAGAACTGGATCACTACCCACCTCAAACATAGCTGATAAGACCTCCTGCTTGCACAAAGCGACCTCCTGAAGGGTTATTATCAGGTGCTCATGAACCCAAAAAACATCCCCAAGACCGTCATCACTACCCCCTTTAGTAGATACATACATCTTCAATTACTCCTGTTTTGGTCTTCGTAATGCTGGAGCCCCCTCTGTGTATGTTACGTGGACAATATACTTGTGTTCTCTTCCTCCAAAGAGGTACACCTCAGTCATCTATGCATCATGCTCAACCACCTACAACAGAATGGTATTGTAGTTCGGTACGACAAGTGTACCCTTGGGGTCAGCGAAGTATCGTTCTTATTGCACTGTATCACTCCTGAAGGAGTCCTCCCCCTCCCTGAGAAGGTAGCATCCATTCAGAACTTCCCCACGCCCTCGACTGACAAAACACTGCAAGAATTCTTGGGTGTGATCAAGTATTATCCCTTTTTCCTGCCAGCCATCAACGCCACTCTTATTCCTCTACGCCTCCCTCAAGGACAAGTCGAAAGACCTGAAGAGGGGCCCATTCAAGCAGCGGCCTTCTGCAAAACAAGAATGCCCCATCAACTGTGGCTGATCTCACTTTTCCCTTGCCATATGCACCTCTTCTCTCCACCGATGCCAACGACGTAGCTATTATGGCAGTCCTCGAGCAGATGGTCAACGGATCGCCCCAGCCATTGGCCTTCTTCAGTAGGAAACTGTCCAAGGCGGAATTTGGCTACTCTACCTTCGACCACAAATTGCTGGCTGTGTACTTGGCTATCAGTCACTTTTGCAGTTTCTTGGAAGGTACGCCCTTCGTCATTCCCATGGACTACATTCGTCTCGTGCACACCTTCACTCGTCAGTCCGACGCTTGGTCTGCCCGTCAATGCTAACATCTCCCCCCATGGCTGAATACAATTGTACCCTTCAGCATGACCCAGAGAAAATGAACCCCGTTGCTTATGTCCTATCAAGAAACACATTGGCTGCCATTTACCTGGGATTGGATTACAACCACTTGGCAGAGGCCCAATGAAAAGATCCAGAGTACCAAGCATGTAGGACATCCTACACATCCCTCCGTTGGGAAGAAGTCCCTCTCGACGACTCCAACGCCACCCTCCTCTGTGACGTCAGTGCTGGTAGACCTAGACCTTGGATACCTTCTCCCATGGGGCGACAGGTGTTTGATTTAATTCATGGCCTTTCACATCCCTCGTACCATTCTATTGTACAACTGCTGAAGACAAAGTTCATTTGGCATGGCATCACTAAGGATGCTAAGGATCGGGTTTGCGCCTGTACTTCATGCCAAACCTCAAAAGTACATCGAAATATGGATTTAGGAGTGGGCACCTTTCCTCAAACTCAGTAGCGCTTTGCCCACATTCACGTTGATGTTGTAGGCCCCCTACCTACATCAAAAGGACATCGTTACCTGTTTACCATCATCAACCTCTCCACTGGTTGGCCAGTAGGCCTTTCCATGGAAACTGCAACGCCTGGCTCATGTACATCTGCCTCACTCTCAGGATGGCTATCGGGATTTGGTATCCCTAAGTATATCACTTCCGACAGGGGTACCACTTTTACCTCTCAATTGTGGACATTATTAGCAAATCTCCTGGATATCCCCATTCATCAAACAACTGCATACAACTCTGCAGCCAACTGTATGGTTGGACGTTTTCACTGAACCCTCAAAGCAGGGTGTACTAGAATTTGAAATGGATGTACTGAATTGTCTGTGGTACATACAAAAGTGTCTGCAAAACATAATAACATGTTTGCAGAACCTACCGAAATGTCTCTAGGACATACCGAGTTACCTGAGATTTGTACCTATATTTCTGCAAAACATACCAATACGCCTGTACATTGTACGAAAATGTCTGCAGGCCATACCGAAATTTGGCGGAGCTTACCAAAATGTGCGCAAGCCATACAAGAGCCTATCGGGGTACCATAATGTCTGCATGATGTACTGACCTGTCTGCGGCGAGTACCAACATACATGCAAACTGTACCGAAATGTCTGCAGACTGTACTAAAATGTCTTCAGAACATACCAAATTGTTTGTAGACCATACTAAAATGTCTGCCAGACTTAACAAAATGTCTATAAACCATACTGAAATGTCTGCAGGATGTACCGGAATGTCTGGGGAGCATAGCAAAATGTCTCCAGAACGCTTCAAAACGTCTGTAGATTGTACGAAAATACCTGCAGGAAGCCTGGTATGCTGCAGAGCGTACTAAAATGTCTACAGGACACCTCAAAATGCTTGCACTGAAATGTCTACAGGACACCTAGCAATGCTTGTAGAGCGTACTGTTATGCCTGGGACGCACCAAAATGTCTTCAGTGTACCAAAATGTCTGTAGGACTAACCAAGATGTCTGCATAGCGTTCTAAAATATCTGGTGGACTAAACAAAATGTCTATAAAGCGTACAAATATGTCTGCAGGATGAACCGAACTGTCTGCAGTGTACCGCATTGTCTGCGAGAAGTATCGAAATATCTGCAGCGTGAAAAATAATATTTGTTATATACTAAAATGTCTGTGGAATATACCAAAAGACAAATAAGCCTTGTAACATTTCGAGCACTGTATGACATCTTGTCAACAGATGTAATGAAATACGTAGATTAATGATTTTCATAAGAATGATAGGAAGCGATGAAAGAATAACTAAAGAAAAAGTACCAAAGACGAAAAATATTTACGGAAGTTTTTAATCTTAATTTCGTAACATCAGAAATTCCGCTGAATCAAATAAACAGCCAAAATACACATTTGTAAAGGAATAGAAGATATAGACTAATTAGCGAGATGGCTTCAGTGAACTATCCTTTACCCTCAGTGGAAAATAATCCTTAATGAGCAGTGTATTGTCCCTCCCATTCGTTCACACCAGTAGGTATTCAATATTCCTCGACGAGCGGAATCCTATCTTTTTTTATATCCCTGTTTGAGTTGATTCGAGTCAATGCATTTCAGATTTATCGATTTATTAATGCTTGAATAGAATTGGTGGTAGGATATTGCTTCGGTATTTCTGAGCGTTAGAAGTTGGATGAATAATAATAATAATAATAATAATAATAATAATAATAATAATAATGATAATAATGATAATAATAAAGATAACGATAACGATAACGATAACGAAAATAACAATAATAATAATGATCATAATAATAATAACATTAATAATAATAATGATAATAACAATAATAATAATAATAATAATAATAATAATAATAATAATAATAATGATAATACATTAATAATAATAATAATAATAATAATAATAATAATAATAATAATAATAATAATAATAATAATGATAATAATAATAATAATAATAATAATAATAATAATAATAATAATAGAATATCTCCTATGTCTTATTTCCTGGAATTTGTTCGATTACATCACCTAAAATAGACACTATTCAATTTAGAAGTCACAGAAAATCAAACTAATTGACCAAATTGACTATTCTAGAGAGGGGATGTCCCTTGTCTGTTGCGGACTTCAGATGTTCATTTGATGTCCACTTCTTTTTAACCGTGACTACATAACGAACCTTTGAAGTCCGTCAAAGATCTCATTTTGCCTCTTAATGAGAAGTTTAATTGCTTTCTGATTCACAGCACTAAGTATTCGAAGCCACTTGACGAAGAAACAGTTTTTGTAAGGTCTATTTCGTTCAGTTCTTTACTGTTAGAAAAAAAAAACACCGTAATTTTAATCGGAAATTCTCCGTAAAAATGTACTGTTCTCAGCCATATTTCAGTAAAATACAGGCGACCGTAATTTTACTTCATTTTATTATCTTTTACGGTTTGGCAACCCGAATATCACTCCTTTACGTCATGTTTTTTTTCAATGCGTATTTGGTTCACTTCTTCGCTGTTAGGAAAAAACCGTAATTTTAATCAGGATATTCTCCGTAAAAATATATTCTTCTCAATCGTATTTCAGTAAAATACAGGCGACCGTAACTTGACCTCACTTTGATATTATCTTTTACGGCCTGGCGGCCGTAATATGACTCCTTTACGTCAATATATTCGTTTTTAAAACCGTAAAAACCATGGAATAAACGTTGCCAAAAATTGCCATTTTTTAATACAAATTCTTGACAGTGTTGGAAAACAAATGAACTTTATTTCAATTTGTCGATTTGTATTATTTAGATACAACTAATGATATACTGTAATACGATCTCTCACGACTCTTAAGATGAATTAATTTGTGATTTTGGCAATTTTTAAACATTGTAAAAAAGAACATAAATTATCCGTCTCGGATATTAAGGAAGCTAATTAAATGTTCCAATAAAGTGTCTAAAACATGGTTCCGACGTGGTTCAAGCATGATAAAGGAAACAAAAGAAGTAAGGAAAGATTTTACAATATAATTTTCTACGAACAATCCAGAAGAATTTTCATTTCATGCTTACATCACGTTTTAAACTAAAAAGAAACTCATATTAAAACTCACTGGATAAAGTGTAAAAAAGAAAAGGAAGATTTAGGAAAAATTGGATAGAGGACTTGGGAGATATTATTATCATCATCATTATTTTTATTATTATTATTATTAGTATTATTATAAAAGTAGAATGTGTTTTGGCATCATGCTAAATAGGACCCGTGAATGATGACATTAAGCCTTTTCTGAAAATTCTGTGGAGATATCGCATGATGAACGAGTCACCTTCGCCAGGAGTCGTGTGGGGAAATTTATGAGAGGGGGCCATCTCTCTGGGAAAATCTCTGTCTCGCTTTCGTCTTATATCATAAATTCAAAGGGTAAGACTGGCCATGATGTGTGAGAAAATTGTAGAAACTGGAAATGAAAAAAAAATGGAAGACATTTGAAATGAATAATGACATGATGATTGTTTTAGTACTATGATAGACCAATAGGTAGTGAATTTATTTCATGATATCGAGATAAAGTTACAGGAGTAGGCCTACTGTATGCCTACTTGGTGATCAGTGGCAAAAATCTCTCTTGAGAACATCCAATCAGACTGTACTGTATTGTCATGATAGGCTTAGTCACTTAACATTCTCAAAAAGTTCGATTTTCAAAATTTGATGAATTTGAGATCTATAAGCCTAACGTTGAGGTCCGTGAGGCTGCTCAGATATAATACACATAATATACGACCTTACCTTTCCTTTCCATGCCTGAGTGCATAGGCAATGCACTATTCCCGCATAGTTCTTTTATAAGTACTTCTACCGATGAGGTAATGTAAACATGCTAACGTTAAACTGCCCAAACATACTATAAATTAGCGCCATCTGTGAATTCCTAGGCTGACTAATGAGAAAATCGCGAGATTTTCTCCGACATTCCTTTCTTTTATTGTCTTTGCTGGATCTGGATCAACCTTTAATAACTTGAATAGTGATGTAGCCTAACTCTTGACCAGTAGTTTCAACAACTTAACGAAATCAAAAGCGAGAATATATAACTTTTGAATAAAAAGGAGGATGAGATAGAAGTGCATCTTAATTCAATAAAAACCTTTATTCTGGTTGCCACAAGAACCTTTATTTTGTTAGCTAGTAAAAAATCTTTGTTTTTGGCAGTCACTAAAGACCTTGAAATGATGGTTACTAAAGTATTCTAAAGATTTATTCGCCGGTTCTTGGTTGTTATGCCCATCTGTAAGCCTTTTTTTGTTTGTATTTCCCATTACACCATTTAGGAGACAATATAACTTAATCACGACTGTTGTCTATTCCTGGATATTTTCTTAATATTCAGTTTTCCTCCTTAATATGTAATTATATTGGCACTTAGTTTTTAACAATCTCCATTTCATTACATTATGTAGTTTTCTCTATTTTTCTCCAAAATCTTCCTATCAAACCAAGGAGATAAATTCTTAACAGTTACAGTCTGTTCCATCAATGGTCACATTTTATCCTATTAATTTTTATTCACCCTATTATGTAGAGTTATAAGGTAATCAACTCATATAGATCCTAATAAACGTTTGTTGTGACCACAAGGAATTTTGATAACATCATTTATTTTCTTTGTAACTTCCTCAATTGATGCACAAGGAGTGAAGTTTGGTTTATTTCTAAAACTTAAGACAATCTGAAAGTTAAGTTTGTGCACTGGAGAAATGGCGCACTTCTCTCCCACATTAACATCAGATATAATATTATTCATACCATCGCTTCAATCTAATTCCGACGTAAGCCCACATTGCCCAATCAAAGGTGTTGCACAGTCAACATTATTAACTATTAGACGTAATTCCAATAAACTCACCAAAGGCTGAAACATCACAATTTGATGCATCATCCACCCAAAGATTAAAAACTCAAAAGATAGATAGTTTTTTTTTAATGACAATCATCTGAATGAGCCTCCAAAAGATATTTGCATTTTTTCTTGGAGACTTATAAACTACTACGATACATTTCTTTGTTGGTAAAGTTTATTTTCTTATTTTTAAAACTTATTACACTTGTCATCTTTATCATCTTGAAATTAGAATAGCCTTTTAGAACGAAAAGTCCAATTCTCCCCTTATCTTGCTCTTTCTCACAATTTAAAAGAAAACATGGATCACTTCAAAGTCATTTAACCATGTTTCAGATATTCCTAATGTCGAAATATTTCTCATTTAGCGATTCTCTAATATGAATTGTCTTATTACCAACAGATTGAATATTCTAATAGCCGCAATCTATGAAGAGAAACTAGTGTCTTTGGGTGATTAATATAGATATTTGGTTTGGTGACCCATTTAAAACCCTTAGTTGCCAAAAACTTACATTGTTCCACTCACTTTTTGATGACATAACTCGCATGATTTCTTTTTTGTTTTTGTTTTACGTAAAGAATTTTTCTTATTTGTAACTTTCTTCATTTTATTTACTTAATTTCATGGTGATAGTATTATAAAATTTTCTTATTCTTGATATAACCTTTCAACTTTGTTCATCTACTCTTATTTAAACGTTCATCAGCATATTCTAAGTATGTCTTATTACTCAGTTTTTAAAATAGTAAATACCCAGGCAATTTTTTAGTGGAACTTTTTTTTTTTTTATCGAATTTGATAAGCTCATGCTGTTTAACATGAAATCCTCTAAATAAAAAAAGTTCAAATATAATTCTGAAACTAAATTTATATCAAAACAGAAATGCCTTTTTATATGAAAACAAACAGTGCCAAATGTATACAGACTTTCTACAATTAAAACCAGATATATTAAGCATCTAAAGCAAAGATCGACGAGAAGCACAAAACCAAAGAACCCGCTCTTATTATAATCTCATTTCATTGAAGACAGTTTAGAGACGGCAGAAGTAGGCTCCGCGAGGCGGGGAGGGATCTCCTTGAGGAATCCTCTCTTTGTCGATCCCTGAAAGCGAGGGGAGGGATTAACTGCCTTGAGCCTCGCGCCACGTCATCCGGCCCTTTGATGAGCCAAGTCTGAGCACCAGCAAAGAGGCAAACGCGTCGGTAATGTCGGAGGATACTGCAGATCAAACGCATGCTAAAGGGGCTCCGGAAAGGACATGATGATTCTCCAAAGTTAAACTCGATATAAGGATTCTCCCAGAGATTCTCCCGATTGTTTGATGTTGGTTGAAGTTGCAATGATTGTTTTTACCTGTATCTCATTGAATTACCTGGCGTATATATTTTACTACACATTTAAAGGCAGGGGACTTTCTCCTTATATGGAGGCAGAGAAATATGCGATTCTTAGTTTGGTGGTGTATAGCTGTATCAAGGAAATTACCGTTTACATTTGGAAATGCTTCAAGAGAGTTATGTATAGTATTATTTATTTACTTCTTTAGCTTGAAATTACGTATAAGAACTCCAAACTCTTCTAAAATACTTTCTCCCTCAACTTGACTTAATAATCATTTCTAAATGTCAGATACGTGCAAGTTAATATAATTTCATTCTAAACAATTTTTGATTTCACAATATGTTCACGGGAAGTAAATGATTCAAGACCAACTACGATAAGAATTTTCAACTATCAATCTATTTAATTTCTTATATGCATCACTATTATTACCATGTACAGTAAAATACATATTAAGCGTGTGGGAATTTTATGTGTACACTGTATAATGTGTGAATTATTCCTATGGAGATCCTTGATATACAAAAATAAAAGTGAGGGTGGAATATTACCTCTAACAAAATGTGGTACTTTCAAATAGACTTAATGTGGCGAATAAAGAGATAAAACACAAATTACATCGACTGTTTACACGACTTTACCAAGCAGGTACAAATAAAATCATAAGGACTTACAAATAGAGAGTAGGTTATTTTCTTACAACTGTGGGTGACCAAATAGCAACTCCGTTCTTGGTTTAATGTTTGCACACGAAGAACGTAATTAAAGAATGCAGAAAAAATATAAAATCAACTTGAAATTAGTGAGGATCATCATTCTAACACATTATTTTTGTCTAATTAAACGGCATATTTATCAATTTTGTTTGAAGAAAGGGAATCTTTTACTTATGACTCCCCACACTGGCAAACACTAATCTTTGTTTACTGTACTTTAAGAGCTGATTTCCTGGTCCTGTCAAAAGCGTAAAAGCCCCATGCTCTAAAGGACCTACAAGATTCGTTCGTCGTATACATTCTTAAGTATGTACAGTAGATAGTAAAGTATCACACAACGTAATCCGCGTCGTTTATCAATAAGAAATTCTTCAACTTCTTTTTGAAAGCCTTTATATCTTCAATATTACGGATGTCTAGTGAGAGCCTTTTATACATTCAGAAGATGAATAGATCTCGTTTCTTCAACGCAGAAATGAACCAATCAGGTTAGCGCCAAATACGTCGAATAAAAATTACACAGAGAAAAGCATGAAAGATGGAGCAGTGGTCACCGTTTTTATTGAGTGTGCTAGAAGCATAAGAAGATAAATTTGATGTATATATGGATTGATGATTCACTGCTTATATGGTAAAAAGATAAACGGATTAGCATAATTGTAAGATTAAGTATATATATGTATAAATTACAAGTGTGTATGCTTCTTTCGTTCGTCGTATACATTCATGAAGGTAGGCAATACTTTCATATAAAACTTTTCCTTTTCTGTAAGAGAATTATAAAATGTTCAAGGCAATATCAAGACAATGGCAAGTTGCCATCATTGTCTGCCTCTTATAAACCTATTGTTAACAATAGTGTTATAGTATCTTTACATTCTATTTTTAGAGCCTTCTCACGAGACTATTCGTGCATTACTCTCCAAGGTCTTTCCTCTTCTTCTGCCGAATGTTAAGCCTTTCTATAGCACTGTCTTTCTCTCTGGGTTCACCCTCTCCATCCAACATGTAACAATAAACGAGCAAAATAAGAACAGATCCTGGGAGAGAGAGCTTCGTCTTCTTCCTCTTTTCCTTCTTCTGCCTGACTCTCTTTACGGATGGATCTCTTACGACAGCCTCACGTAAAGAGACTTCATCAAAGCCTCCCCGCGCTTCGTCTGACTGCCTTCAGACTATCGAAAGACACTCAAGAGCTCGAGGATTTTCGAAGGAGGCAGCCAGAGCGATCGCGAGGGCTAGGAGATCTTCTACAATCAAGGTCTACCAGTCGAAGTGGGAGGTATTTAGAGATTGGTGCAAGTCCTCCTCTATTTCCTCATCCAGTACCTCTGTACTGTAACGCAGATTGCGGATTTTCTCCTGTATCTGAGAAATGGTCGCTCCCTCTCTGCTCCCACCATTAAAGGCTACAGAAGCATGTTGGCTTCTGTTTTCAGGCATAGAGGCTTGGATCTTTCAAATAACAAAGATCTCCAAGACCTCCTTAAGTCTTTCGAGACCTCTAAGGAGCGTCGTATTTCAACTCCTGCTTGGAACTTAGACGTGGTCCTACAGTTCCTAATGTCAGACAGGTTTGAGCCGTTAAATTCAGCCTCCCTGAAGGATCTTACCCTCAAGACACTTTTATTGGTGAGCTTGCCTTCGGCTAAAAGGGTCATTGAGATCCATGCTTTTAGTAAGAACATCGGCTTCGCGACGAATAAAGCTATATGTTCTCTTCAACTTGGTTTTTTGGCCAAGAACGAACTTCCGTCTCGTCCTTGGCCTAAATCTTTTGAAATACCTAGTCTTTCAGAGATCGTAGGTAATGAAGTTGAAAGAGTGCTGTGCCCCGTTAGAGCTCTTAAGTTTTACTTGTCTAGAACTAAACCAATACGAGGTTATTCTGAGGCTTTATGGTGCTCCGGTAAGAAGCCCTCATTGCCCATGTCTAAGAATGCGTTATCTTACTTTGTTAGGCTTTTAATCCGGGAGGCACTTTCTCATTTAAGTGAGAAGGATCGTAGTTTGCTTAAGGTCAAGACTCACGAAGTGAGAGCAATAGCGACTTCGGTGGCTTTTAAGCAAAACAGATCCCTTCGAAGTATTATGGACGCGAACTTTTGGAGGAGCAAGTCAGTGTTCGCTTCATTTTACTTAAAAGACGTCCAGACTCTTTATGAGGACTGCTACACACTGGGTCCATTCGTTGCAGCGAGTGCAGTAGTGGGTGAGGGTTCTACCACTACATTCCCTTAATCCCAATATCCTTTTAATCTTCTCTTGAAATGTTTTTAATCTTGTCTTGGGTTGTACGGAAGACTAGGAAGTCTTTCGCAATCTTTTTGGTTTGGCGGGTGGTCAAATGTTGTTTCTTGAGAGCGCCCAGATTAAGGGTTTTGATGAGGTCCTGTTATAGGGGTGTTCGCCCTGGATATAACAGCTCCTGGGAGTCTTTCAGCATCCTGAGAGGATGGCTGGGCTTCGTGAGGAAAGCGGACTAATGAGGCAGAGTAATCATCAGAGTCAGCTTCCTTACCAGGTACCTATAGTTAAGTTGGTTTTTTATGAAATATTTGTCAAAAAACTCTTGAGCATATACGCCTTTATTGTATTAATACTAGTCTCTACCCACCACCATGGGTGTGAATCAGCTATTTATATATTCACCGGCTAAGTTTAATATTTAAAAATGATATTTTCATAATAAAAGAAATTTTTGAATATACTTACCCGGTGAATATATAATATTAAAGGCCCTCCCTTCCTCCCCGATAGAGACCCAGCGGACTGAGAAGAACTGGAGTGGTTGAGAAGTATATGCGGTATCTGGCCGATAGTCGGCGCTGGTGGGCACACCCGCAACCTTCATGGCGATCGCTCGCGAGTTTTTGGAATCTGTCGGGCCGTCGGAGACGTCAGCTATTTATATATTTACCGGGTAAGTATATTCAAAAATTTATTTTATAATGAAAATATCATATTTTGAATTTCTGACCATTATTATAGCTGTAAATCACTCGTTTATGACATTTCCCCACCCTAATAACCCTGGTTTCCCACTGGTGTCTCCCATAATTGTCTTTATATAAAGGGGTCCAAAACTCTTGAAAGGGTGGTTTGCCCCAATAATCAAGGTCAGAAATGCATAGACCACAAGATAATGAGTAGGAAAAATATATGGTTCATGTATTTGGCTTGAAATGAAAGTATCTCATATTTACCATATTTTGAATACTGTATAGTATATCAAATGTACGGTGGCATCACAAACTTCTGTTTATGCACGCAGGCATCACAAACTTCTGTTTATGTATGCTGGCATCACAAACTTCTGTTTATGTACGCTGGCATCACAAACTTCGGTTAGGTTGACTATGATGATGTCAGTTCCAGGTTGTTTAGTGAGGAAACTGAAATAGTATTTTTTATAATCCCTCCCCCCTCCTTCAACATATCTTGCCATTTTATGCTTTCCCAGCATTTAAAGAACCTTCTTATTACTGTTCAAGAAGAGGAGAGCTGCAGGACTGCATAATTTAGGGGTAAATGGAGAGCGTGGTCTTGTAAACAATTACTGGGTAATTAGTTAAAGTAACTCGATAAACCAAAAACATTGTTCCCTACAAGAAAATGTCGGTTTCCTCATTAAATGACCTGGAACTGACATCGTCAACAGACAACCAAACAGAAGTTTGTGATGCCAACGAACATTTGATATGCAGGTACAGTGATGGCTCAGGATACGGTTTCGTATCCTGATTTTTTCGTATCCTGAGTCGCGTTTTACATGTAAATAGCCTAATCCGTTCCAAGCCTTACGAGAAGACACCTTTTCTTCCATAAACACGCTAAACTGTAGTAATAAACATGCAATGCAGCCATTTCTATCATTCAATAATTAACCCAACCGTTAAAAACAGCCTAATCCATTCCAGAAATCACTGAGATTATTCAATAATATAGTTATAGCCTAGTTATTCCCCCAAGCCCTAAGAAAACGGTCCGTTTTCTTTACTACTGTATAAAAGTTACGGTACTGTATGTAAAGCATTTGGATCAGTGAAGGTGTATTGTTACCTGTACGTACACCTAATTTAAGGATTGATACTCTGAAAAAAAGGTTACAGTTAATTAGTGTAACAAAAAAGTTGAAACTTACCTTTTGATTGAGACGATGTCCGATAGCGAAGTCGCGGCAGAGGAGGATGGCATAAGGCAGAAAACGTAACAAGTGACAGACTACGTACAGTAATTTACACACTTAACACATTAACACTTAAACTTTACGAAATAAAAAAATGGCAGAAATAATTAACACTTAACATTGCGTATGGAAAACTACAAAATGAAAGAGAAAATTACTTTAACACTTAACGGTAACATAAAACGGATTTTGAGCGAAGCGAAAAATCTATTTTTGGGTGAGATAGCCATGGCGTCCTGATGGAAGGTTCCTTTTTGGTAGCTTCCTTGGGTAATCACTACTAGGATTTTCCCAGAGAATTAAACCACAGGTTATCACAGAATTCTAACTTCTGGAGCGAGTATCCTAAAGGTTTCCCCTTAAGACATCGTGTAACAACAGGGGACACGCATGTATAGACGTGCCACATAGCTATCTACACCCCATATAGAGTTAACGCTTCAATATGGCGGACAGGGAGTGGCTGGGAGCTGAGCCGCAGCCAATCTAGATGTGGCGATATCGGTACTCGCGATGTAAACAGACGGACGCCATTGCTTTCGATGACGTCACGTCCATCCTCATTCTGAAAGTCTGGAGCTCGCTCATCACCATGATACAGCGGCGCAGGGCGGGACCTGATAACAGACAGGGTGGGTCCATCAGGACGCCATGGCTATCTCACCCAAAAATAGATTTTTCGCTTCGCTCAAAATCCGTTTTTTGGGCTCAAGCCATGGCGTCCTGATGGAAGAGTACCAGAGAATTAGTGTATCGTGGTAGACTTTTTCCCTTTATAAGTGAGTGCTAAAACATTGAGCCGAAAGCATAGTGGTCTATACTAGAGCTACCGTGAGGCAGTTGCCTTCCTGCCCCCCTGGCATGGAAGTCCCCACGGGCTATGCTAAGATCAAAGTGGTCATAGGAAGGCTATTCATATAGGCTGAAGGAACAATGAGATCCATAAGATAAGTCAGAGCGATTTGGTATTCGCGTCGAAACAAACTTGAAGAAGTGGTGGTTGAACACTTCGTGTATGGAGTTGACTCATCTTCATAATTGAGTAAGTATTCGCTAAGGAAACTTACTTGCTCTATATAAATAAATGCCCGGAGTAAATCCTGGCATTTTCCTTAACCAGGAATAAAGGGTAATAAAACTATGACAATTAGTATATTTCATAGTAAGAAAGGAGCAAGGGCGACGCACAAGTAATAAAATAGACATTTTATTATATAATTGCAGGTAAATCAATACATGTCATGCAATAAATAGTAAAAAAACATTTACATTGATAAAAATGTACATAGTCATAAAGGCGTGCTCTTGAATCTGAAAGGGAAGAATCAAGTATTAGTAGGCACTCGTTCTACGGAACGTTAGTCTTTATGTAACACACGTCATGCACGTGGCATGTAGCACTCATGTGGTAATCTACTATGACATTTCACCTGAGGTAAGAACAGTTAAAGAAAACACAAGGTGGTTTCTGCTTCACTACGTATCACTTGAGGGTCAACATAGGCACCCGACGAGTTAGAGTCCCTAATAACTCACTGTTCTAAGCAGAGTTCAGAGCAGGTTTCATAACACTACCTGCGGCTACCACAAAATGTTTCACTTCGTGCACTTGTTTCGCATAATGTTTAAAGAAAACACGCGAGGATTTCCAGCCTGTATAGTTCTTGAGGCTTTCGAAATCCATACTCTGAAAGAAATTCAGAGACGAAGCGACTTTCCTAGGATCATGACCAGCGGGTGTACTGTCTGGATCCGCTCTGCGAATGAAGTAGGTGATTTTTGCTCTCAATTGTTTCAGTGACAGGTCGCTGCCCGATGTTTCTCCTTTGAAGAGTTGGCCTCCACCAAAGTTTGAAGTTCTATGAAGATAGACCTTAAGGCTCTCTACTGGACATAGAGAGGCATCTTCCTTCAAGGGGCATATCCTCCACGGGCCCCATCGTTTGGTAGGTAATTCGTTCTTGCGAGAAACGTCGGATCAGGGAAGAGGGAGAGGTCTCCTGAATCGTTGAAAACGATATGTCCCTCTTCTCTAGATAGTGCCACTATTTCGCTGACTCGGGCTCCCGAAGCTAGAGCGAAGAGAAATATAACTTTCTGAGTCAGGTCCTTGAGAGGGCATGAATCATTGTCCAAGTTGGAGGCGAAGTGGAGAACTTTGTCTAGAGACCAAGTGATTGGTCTCGGAGGAGGTGCCGGTCGTAAACGGGCACAGGCCTTCGGTAGTTTGTTGAAGATGTCGCTAGACAGATCTATTTGGAAGGCGTATGACAAAGGTCTAGTCAAGGCCGATTTGCAAGTAGAAATCGTGTTGGCTGCCAAGCCTTGTCCATGAAGGTGAATGAAGAAGGACATGCAAAATTTTATGGTGATTTTCGAGGGGTTCTTTGCCTTGACAAAGGAGACCCGTTTCCTCCAAGACGATTCGTATTGCCTTCTCGTGGATTCGGTCTTGTATTCCTCGAGGAAGTCTAGACTCTTCTTCGAAATCCCAAACCTTTTCTTAGCGGCTAGGGTGAGAAAATCATGAGATGAGGGTCCTTGATTTTCGATGAAGAAGCGAAGACAGTCGACTTCTGTATTTGCTGGGAGAGAACTGGGTCCGGGAGGGGGATCAGCGTTGGCTGCATCTCCAGGATCAAGGGGTACCAGTTGCTGTGGGGCCACTTGGGAGCCACTAGAGCTGCTGTCCCTTTGAAGGTTCTCAATTTGGAGAGGACTTTCAGCAGAAGATTGGTGGGAGGGAACAGGTAAATCTTGGCCCATCTGTTCCAATCCAAGGTCATGGCGTCCACCGCTTCCGCTTCGGGGTCCTCGTACGGGGCTACATATCGAGGAAGTTGATGGTTGTCGCTCGTTGCGAAGAGGTCGATCTGGAGTTCTGGGACTCTGTGAGAGATGAAGGAGAATGATCTTGCGTCTAGAGACCATTCCGACTCTATCGGGTTTGTCCGAGATAGAGCATCCGCTGTCACATTGCGGAATCCTTGTAGGTGAACTGCAGACAGGTGCCAATTCTTCCTTTCTGCCAGACGGAAGATTGTCAGGAGCACCTGATTTATCTTGGGCGATCTTGAGCCCTGACGATTGAGACAACGCACTACCACAGAGCTGTCCAGGGTCAGGCGAATGTGTATCGACGGGGGCGGGGAGAGTTTCTTCAGCGTCAGAAGAACCGCCATGGCCTCCAAGATGTTGATGTGAAACGTCTTGAATAGGGGAGACCAAGTGCCTTGAGCCTGTTTTTGGTGGGAGTGACCTCCCCAACCCTCCAACGAAGCATCCGTATGGATGTTGAGAGATGGAGGTGGGTGTTGGAGAGGAAGGGACCTTTTTAGGGCCCTCGCTTCTGACCACGGCTTTAGAAGAAGTCGAAGTCTGCTTGGGAGCCGTCTCTTGAGGTCTCTTCGAGCGATGGATGCGGAACGTCTCCAGACTCCCGCTGCATCCTTTAGCTGTGCACGGAGCACTGGGTTTGTGATCGAGGCGAACTGTAGAGAGCCTAGAACTTGTTCCTGCTGGCGTCTCGAGATCCGTTTGGATTTTTACAGTCGCTTGACAGACCCTGCTATTTCCTTCCTTTTCTTTGCTGGAATGGAAAGGCGGTGTGACTGAAGATTCCAGTGGATGCCTAACCATTGGAACTTCTGAGCTGGAGATAGACGAGACTTTTTCGCGTTTATCTGGAATCCCAGGTGTTCGAGAAACTGGGTAACTTTTCTGCAGGATTCTATACAATCCTCGGGCGAGGGCGCCCACACTAGCCAGTCGTCGAGGTAGGCCATCACCTGGACGTTTCGGATGCGGAGCTGTTGTACTACTGCGTCCGCTAGCTTTGTGAATATCCGAGGGGCCACGTTGAGTCCGAAGGGCATGGCCCGGAAGGCATAGCTTTTCCGTTGGAGTCGGAATCCTAGGTAGGAGGAAGCGTGATGGTTCATTGGTATGTGCCAGTATGCGTCCGCCAGGTCTATCGAGACCGTGAAAGACCCTCGAGGCAGGAGGGTTCTGATCTGTTGAAGAGTCAGCATCTTGAACTTGTTGTTCGATATGAATACGTTGAGGGGGGGATAAGTCCAGAATGACTCTGAGTCTGTCTGAGTCTTTCTTGGGAACACAAAACCGTCTCCCTTGGAACCTTGTGGACTTCACCCTTCTTATCACCTTCTTGTTCAAGAGGTCTAGCACATATTCTTCCAGGAGGGGGGTTGAACGTTGGAAGGATTGCCGGAAGGTTGGGGGTGGTTGCGCCCAGCTCCAGCCCAGACCTTTCTTGATGATGCTGTGTGCCCAGGAGTCGAAGGTCCAGCGATCCTGGAAGTGGCGGAGTCTTCCTCCCACCGGAAGCACTTCATTGCTTCTGGGGTCCCGAGGACTTGCTGCCTCGGCCGCTAGCTCCCTGTCCTCCTCTGCCTCTGGAGGGCCGGCGAGAGGAATCTCTGCCGGAACCCCTGCCTGAGCTTCTACCCTTGGGACGTAAGGTAGTGGAGTGCTGCTCGAAGGTGGGATTGAAGGCCGGTGATGAGGACAAAACCGGCTGTGGGACCAAATGAAAGGTCTGTGGCGGCTGAGCGGCCACTTGGGGAGTAGCGGGTACCGGAAACTAACGTCTGTGCTGACGTTGCTGGGGTCTATGCTTCGACTGCTTCCTCTTAGGCTGAGGACCGTCATCCTGAGAGGGCTTTCTCTTCCTAGACATGCCCCATTTGTTGAGAAGGTTCCTGTTCTCAGATGCGGCCTTGTCTGTGATCTCTTTCACTAGATCAGACGGGAAGAGGTACTTGCCCCAGATGTTGGAGGCAATTAGTTTCCGGGGTTCGTGTCTGACAGTGGCACTGGAGAACACGAATTCTCTGCAGGCTCTACGAGCTCGCATGAAATGGTACAGATCCTTGACTAAGGTTGCCATATGAGATTTGGCAAGGACCATGTAATGGTCAGGGACTCTGGTGTCACCAGCCATTACGTCCATCTGGACCTGGAGAGTGAGAGATGCTGCCAGCCTCTCCTTCGTTTCCTGTTCCCTACGAAGGAGGTGTTCGTTTAGCTTGGGTCCGGATACGCCTCAAAGCGGGGGAAGAACTCCACTTCTTCCAGGGGTATGGAACCGATCTTATCGCTGACGAAGATCTTGTCATCAGCGATGCCCATATGCTCGGCGAACCGCCACGGATTGTCGCTCGAGCATGCGGGGAGGTCCTTGATGGAGATTTTGCGAGATTCCTCGGAACCTCCCATCGACCGAATGATCTTGTGAGTTTCTTGGAGCTTCTGCTCCATCACGGATTCAATGAGCCGAATCATATCCTGTGCCGTAGGTAGAGGAGTCGTGGTGGAGGACGTAGATGGGAGAGACACTTCCGACGGTGTAGGAGTAGGAGGGGGGATGGAGGGAGGGGCATCCTCCTTATCGGACTCGGTATATACTACCCGGTCCTCTTCTTCATCATCCTCCCCTTCACCCTGGGCCATAAGGGTTTTCTCGGTGTCCTCCGAGATCTCTGACATGTGTTCATCATGTTCTGAATCCAGGTGACAATCATTCATGGACTGAGCCATGACAGTATCAGGTTCCACTGTGATCTGGACGACGGGGATCTGTTCGACTGGGACCACTGAGTCTGGTGAGGCCTTTGGGAACAGCAAAGATCTCATTTCTTCTGTGGCTAGGTATGGTCCAATGGCGTTCTTTTGAAAGCCACGTACCCTCTTGCGTAGGTTGTCCCGAGCAGTGTCCCGAATCTCCGCTGAGGGAGGATCATAGAATGCTTTCTGTAGGCATTCTTGGCAGACCGAACAGGTGGTGGGGCCCCAGTACTTGAGATCCCCTCTCTTGTGAGCACAAGGGGCGTGTGTCCTACACGCCGTGTGTCCATAGAAGTGTGGCCGACGGACCGCACAGAAGTCGTGGTCACACTTGACGTACTCCTCCTGTAAAGGAAAGAGACGATGAGTATTGTAGAGTCATAATATGGCTCGTATATAAAGTTAATTATTAACAAGTTAATATTAACATAAGTTAATTGTGATGCACAGAAGGGTGGGTGAAAGGAGACAGACGCATGCCTCGTGTAACCCGCCCGGCTGGTTGCCGTAGCATCAGACAGTCCCAGGTGGCCGTAGGCCTCCATGGAAGGTGTCTTGATAATGGGAATTCCATTTAGAATTACCATATTATAGACTAGGCTTGAAATCTTATCAAGAAAGTCTGGGGATCATGAGATCCTAGTAAGGTTCCGGCAACCAGACGTGCCAATTACACGTAGCGTGCTGGAAAGATGAAACACGCAAGAAGACAGAGTGAAAACTGAACAAAATGTACGATTCTGTACCAGTTTGTCTGCGTTAACAAGCCGTCTAGGTGCGGTTTTTAGGAGCTATCGCTAGTAAAGATAGCTGAGAGAAGGGGTGCAAGGCATCTTGCCGCCTCCGGACAGGTCCGGCATACCCCCGGCACGCCGGAAGCCGCTCGAGCAGAGTTTCTGGCATTCAAGAATGATCATTCTATGGTCAAAAGAAGCCAGGGTGGCGGCAGCCGGTAGCGGCGGCCGCCGGCAAGGAGCGGCGGTTCCGGCAGCCGGAGGCAGTCGGAGGGTGACAGGGGTAAGGATAAAGGAGCATAGCCGGGGCCGGGGTCCGGCTGCTAGTGCCGGCACTCCGGGAGGGGTCGGCAGTGTGCCGAGGCTATGAGGGAATGGAGAGACCACGGCGGTAAGCCGGCGGCCGGCGGCGATCCCCCGGCACTCGGGGGAAGGCGGCAAGGATAAGGAAGTCACCCGTAGCGGCGGTAATGCCGGGGTAGAGGCGGCAGGGGACAAGCACCAAAGATGGAGGTGGGATGGCAAGGCTGTACTAGCCTAGTCAAGACACCTCTGGAAAAGGTACCACCATGATAGAGGTGAATCTATCATCCTAAGCAGGGGCCGCAATGACCGGGGCTAAGGCAGTCCAAGAGAGGACAGGGTGTACCCAAAGAAGGGGTGGAGACTCTTCATGTCGACCAAATGATAACTGACTCCATAGCACTATGGAGGGTCTAAGAATCAGAGCGGACAACACTGGGAGCACCACGGGGTCCAGCACTCCAGCCTAGGGTGGAGTGTAGGACAGGGGACATATGAAGCCTAACCTACTGGTAGGTTAGGCTAGGCAAGAGATAGGTTGGGGGGGGGAAAAGGGTCTTCTTATAAGAAAGGATGGGTTATGCACCAGAGCGGCCACCTAGGAAGGGAGATGCACACCCTAACCTATAGTAGGTGGACCAACTGAAAAACGGTGCACGCGTATATTTCAGCAAGGTACATAAACCAGCCCTTTCAACCTAACCTGGATTAGGGTTGTTAGACCCTAATCAAGGAAGGGAGAAGACGTATCGCAAGGAAAAGGTCAAGGACCGATTCAGCTTAAAGGAGGGGATCCTACCTTTAAGGTCCGCAACACTAAGGGAGGGGTCATTCCCTTAGGTGGGGAGGCGATACAGTACTCTGAGGAGTCTTGTCCTATCACATGTAATAGGATACAAGATTACCAGAGGGAAGCCCTAGGGCTAGGGATGAAGAGAGCATATAGGGGTCCTATCATAAGGTTAGGTTAGCAAGGCACTCAAGATAACCTACCCCCTATATGGTCCCTGAAGGCGAAAAACACTTGCATCACTGTCAATGGTATTGTAAAATAATGCCAATATCTTCATAACTAACACTAGGATCACTGAAATATCATGCATTAACACTGGAATAGGCTCACTGGCCTAGGGGCTAATCAAAGCCTACAGGTATGGGGTCAGCGAAGACCCTAACTAATGCGTCAAAAACACGATATAAAGTTCCTAGCTATGAAGACTAAATAACTAATAGCGCTGATTAGTAATTTATATACCGGTAAGGCTGTTGCGGCTAACTAAATAAGGCATGCAAGCAACAGCAGCGTCATAAAATGGCGCTGACCGGTCTGGCAAAGCTCTGCCACAATTATGCAAATATCTCGAAAAGTAAGATTTACTTTAAGGCCAGAGCTTATTTAAACAATACCTAAACCTTTGTACTCAACTTTCCAGAAGAAGGTGAAGCTGAAGGTTGAGACATAGCGAGGATGCAAGTAGATAAAGTCGCACAAAGGGAAAAATACGTCCAAGCGAGCGAGCTACTAGCAAAGGAATGAGGATGGACGTGACGTCATCGAAAGCAATGGCGTCCGTCTGTTTACATCGCGAGTACCGATATCGCCACATCTAGATTGGCTGCGGCTCAGCTCCCAGCCACTCCCTGTCCGCCATATTGAAGCGTTAACTCTATATGGGGTGTAGATAGCTATGTGGCACGTCTATACATGCGTGTCCCCTGTTGTTACACGATGTCTTAAGGGGAAACCTTTAGGATACTCGCTCCAGAAGTTAGAATTCTGTGATAACCTGTGGTTTAATTCTCTGGGAAAATCCTAGTAGTGATTACCCAAGGAAGCTACCAAAAAGGAACCTTCCATCAGGACGCCATGGCTTGAGCCCAAAAAACTTAAAATTTTTTTTTTTTGCTTTTTTATAACTTTACGTTTTTCATATTTTCTAAATCTCTTCTACTTCTTCATCACTTTCATTTTTCTGTTTCTTTTCTTTACTTTCACCTTTTAATTCTTCATCACTTCCTCTTTTCTGTTTCTTTTCTTCACTTTCACCTTCGTCTTGGCCTACTAATACCGCTGGCCTCTTTAATAAGAAACTATCCATTGAAGCTTGTTTCTGCCTACTTTTCAACACATTTCTAAAATGCGTTAGGCAAACGTCATTGCAGTGTTGAAGCGCACGGTTGGTATAAACTTTTTCTGGATGTTCCTTTTCGATGTAGTCTGCCATTTTATGGAAACATGCGAGAATTTCCTTGATGTCTGCCGTTTTCAAAGATGTAACATCCTCCTCATCACCGCTAGAGAACTGCTCTTGAACATCACTCACTTGCATCGTCTCCAACTCCTTCAGGTCGTCCGTTGTCAACTCCTTGTGGTGCTCCTCGATAAGTTCATCTATATCCTCCGCGCTAACTTCCAGCCCCATGGAAGTACCAAGATGTACGATGTCAGCCACCTCAGACTGCTGAATTGGTTCAGGATTGTCAACGATCTCGGCTTCGCCTCCAGGCTTCCCGAACCCCTCGAAGTCTCGTGCAGAGACAGCATCAGGCCACAGCTTCCTCCAAGATGAGTTCAGGGTACGCCTCGAAACTTCCTGCCAAGCGAGATCGATGAGTTTGAGGCATATGACGATGTTAAAGTGATCTTTCCAAAATTCACGCAGAGTGAGGTTTGTACTCTCTGTGACTTGGAAACATCTCTGGAAGAGATGCTTCGTGTACAATTTTTTAAAATTTGAAATAACTTGCTGGTCTATGGGCTGGAGGAGAGGGGTGGTGTTAGGCGGTAGATATAGGACCTTTATGAAGGAATACTCGGCCAGAAGATATTCCTCGAGGCCAGGAGGGTGAGCTGGAGCATTGTCCAACACCAGCAGACATTTCATAGGGAGGCGCTTTTCTTCCAAATATTTTCGGACAGTTGGACCGAAGCAGACATTCACCCAATCAATGAAAAGTTGTCTCGTTACCCAGGCTTTAGCATTCGCCCTCCACATCATGGGAAGGTTCTCCTTGATGACTTTGTGGGCTTTGAAGGCTCGGGGATTTTCTGAATGGTACACCAGCAGGGGCTTTATCTTGCAGTCCCCACTGGCGTTTGCACAAAAAGCAAGGGTAAGCCTGTCCTTCATAGGCTTATGTCCGGGTAGCCTCTTCTCCTCCGCCGTGATGAACGTCCGACGAGGCATTTTCTTCCAAAAAAGTCCAGTTTTGTCGCAATTGAAAACTTGCTGCGAACTGTAGCCTTCCTGCAGAGTCAACTCGTCGAACATTTTAACAGAGGCTATAGCGGCCTTCGTGTCCGAGCTGGCTGCCTCCCCATGCCGTACCACTGAATGAATGCCAGTCCTTTTCTTGAATTTCTCGAACCACCCACGAGAAGCCTTGAACTCTGGGGGTTTCTGCTGTTATGTTCCTTCTCCTGCCCCTTCTTCGGCCTGAGAACGCACGAGATCACCGAAAATGGCGGAGGCCTTCTGGCAAATTGTAGTCTCAGTGATGGTGTCTCCTGAGATCTATTTGTCCTTGATCCACACAAGAAGCAGCCTCTCCATCTTGTCATGCACGTGGGTTCTCTTGTTGGAGAAAATAGTGACGCCCTTAGAAGGTGTCGCTGCTTTGATGGCCCCCTTCTGCTTCAGGATGGTGCCTATCGTAGATGGATTCCGGCCATACTCCTTGGCGATCGCACTTAAATGCATGCCAGACTCGTACTTTTTTACGATTTCAAGTTTCGTCTCCATCGAGAGCATCGTCTTCTTCTTTCCTTCGGCAACATTCTTGGGACCCATGGCTACAGTAATACGTAATATAATACACTATGTACGTTATATACAGTACTATGTATAGTAAACACTAATACAGTACAGTGCACAGTAACGAATGTTTAATAACGATAACACGTGGCGTACGAATGTACTGTATATTAACACTACGTCAAACAAGCGAAAGCACACAATGTCTGTTAACAATACCGCGGTCGGAATGAAAAGAGAGAGAGAGAGAGAGATGAACGCCCGTGCGTAATCAAGCTGGGATAGTTGCCGACCAATAGGAAAGCAGGATCTTATGGCGTCAGCTAGCGTCTGAGTAGGGAGATAACCAATGGGTGAGCGGGAGGCTGAGTCTACCCAAGTTCAAAGTCAGGCGGCGCGCGCTTTTTAAAATTACTCTCGGCGAAGAGTTGGGATCTCGTAAGGTTTTCGTATCCTGAAATTTTATTCGTATACTGGGGCATAAAAATCTTAGAATCACTTTTCGTATCCTGAATTTTTCGTAAGCAGAAACTTTCGTATCCAGAGGTATCACTGTATATTCAAAATATATACAAAATTAAAAATGGAGTAATTATTCAAGTGTCCATAAAATATACAATTCTTATTACTATAGTGGCACTTTTGAGTAATTGCTCTATTTTGAAATTAGTATATACTGTATTTTAAATGCATATCAAATGTACGCATGCATCACAAACTTCTATTTAGTTGACTTTTGACGAAGTCAGTTCCAGGTCGTTTAGGTTGGAAATCAGGCCAGTTTTTTTTCTTTTTTATTTATAATTCCAAAGTTCTTTTTATAATTTTAACTTGTCTTCCATTTGGCGAATTATTTTGAATTATGAAAAAAATAGAGGAAAACAATAGCTTTGCATAATATGGCAGTACTGTATATGGAGAGCGTGGTCTTGTAAACAAATGCCATCCAGAATTACAGTTAATTGGATAATATGGAACCAAAATGTCAGTTGTTACATAACTGACATACAAACCACGCTATTTAATAGGGGTTATTACTTTCGGCGTAGCTGAAATGACGAGCCATTAGAATTTTAACGAGGGTTTACTATCCCACCGCGAGTTAGCGGGGGGTAGGGAGGGTAGCTTGCTACCCCCCCCTCACACACCTGTGGTTCACTTTACTCTCGGCTCGGGTGGTAGTCGGACGTGTCTGCTCTCACTCTCGCCTCTCTGACAGCCAATTAATGCTTTTTGCTTTTTCTTCTACAGGTGTGTTTGAAGTTGGCCTCTGCTATCATGCGAAAGTGGACTGGATTACCCGACCGTCCTTGTGGTACGTTTATGTCGGCGGTCAATACGGACCCTCACACCCTTTGTCCTTATTGTAGGGGCCAATGGTGTAATAGAACTTATAAGTGTGGTGAGTGTAGGGAGTGGTCTACCTCCCAGTGGGAGAGGTTTTCTCGGCGACGGAAGAAGAAGTCCAACTGGGATATTTCTTCTTCGAAGGTTTCTTTGAAAGGAGAAAATCCCAAGGACTCTTCGTCTGTTGCTTAAACCTCCTCCGAAGCTCCCGCTCGATCGGTTTCTTCCGAGAAACTGTCGAGTGGTAGCGTAGGCCTTAGTTCTGTTGCCCGAACTCGGGGTTCGGGAGAGGGAGTTGCCCCTCATAGCGAGGCAGCTCCTCCTCCTCCCCCGGGGGAGGATTTAAATATTAATTTGTGTACTAATGATTTGTTTCAGCTTTGGTCTTCCTTGGGGCTCGTTTGACATGATCTGGTTGGGGGCCGCTGTCAAACAATCGCCGACTTTGGCAGAGGTTGATCCTCTGTCTATCGTCGACGTTGTGGTGGCAGAGGCTTCCAATGTGGTATCTCCGACCTCTGCACCTGATCAACCTGCTGTAGCTGAAGGCTTAGTTGTTCCGCAACCGAAATACAAACCACGCTATTTACATAGGGTATTGCTTTCGGCGTAGCTGAAATGGCGAGCCATTAGATTTTAAACGAGGGTTAACTACCCCTGCGCTAGTTAGCAGGGGTAGGGGAGGGGTAGCTACCTACCCCTCCCCCCTCACACACTGGTGAACTGATTCACTTCGCTTATGGCTTGGACAATGAACGGATGTCTTTGTTCCCGTCCTCGCATGGCAGCCATTTATTCTTTTGTCTTTACTTAATTACTTACTTACTTTACTCATGTATATATGTAAACATATTTGTATGTTTATGTATATATTTGAGTATAGAAATCAGTAAGTTTCCTTTTCAGTGTTCGTGCTGTGTGTGTGTGCGTACGATATCACCGTGTGGCCGCCGGCAGTCAGGCCACTACAATGTATTTTCATGGGCCGCGATCTCTTCCTTGGTCCTTCGGTCGCCTCCCTCCACGGGCGCCGTGGGGAGTCGTCATCGCTGGACATATTATTCTGTTCTCCGCTACTCCTCTTTTCCTACGGGAAAGGTGGGGTTCAGCGTAGGATTGTGAGAGTGTAGTTTGACTACGGTCTCTTTTCTCTCTGGAGGTCGTTCACCTTTTACTACGTTTCTACGATAGCTCCTCCTTTCGGGTGGAGTTGCTACGCAGTACTTTTTATCTCAATTATTTTTTTATTATTAAAGATAATTGTATTTGTTAACTTTTCAGCTTTTTAGAACGTTTCCCTTCGGGGTGTTTCGTTCTTACTTTTAGTGAACATTCCTTTATGAATTGCATTTTTATAACTGTTATAATTCAGTTTTGGTTACAGTTCTCGCCCTTCCCCCTTCCCGTGAGTGTAGGTGGGGTTGGGGCGCTTGCCTGTTATGTAATTTTTGTGTTCTTTTCCCTCGGGTTTCCTCTTCGGAGTCTTCCTGGGGGAATGAATGTTAACTAATTACTTTTTATTTTCACAGTTAACGATCTGTTTTCCGTTTGCCTAATGTGACAACGAAGCAGAGCTGTCTTGTTGGGAGTCGGCTGTTGCGGCATCCTCTATAGGACTTCGTCAGGGGCGTGTCTCCTTCTCCTGGTAGTTCTCCCGAGGCACGCGACAGCTCTTCAGTTCATGTTAGAACTCTCAGGAGGTTCGCCTCCTTGGGTGGGTACCTTCCCTTCCGAGGGAGGTTACCTGCCCAGGTTTGAGTTGCTTTCCCTTTCGGTTGAAACTTCTCTTACCTTTGATAATTATAATATGTTCCTGGTTCTCCGGCCGTTTTGCGGATGCTGCTGCTGCTGCTCGCCGCCGCCGCCCACCTGCGGATGCTGCTCGCCGCCGCCCACCTGCGCATGCTGATCGGCGCCGCCCACCTGCGCATGCTGATCGCCGCCGCCCACCTGCGCATGCTGATCGCCGCCGCCCACCTGCGCATGCTGATCGCCGCCGCCCACCTGCGCATGCTGATCGCCGCCGCCCACCTGCGCATGCTGATCGCCGCCGCCCACCTGCGCATGCTGATCGCCGCCGCCCACCTGCGCATGCTGATCGCCATCGCGCGACCGCCCACCTGCGGATGCTGCCCACCTGCGCATGCTGCCCACCTGCGCATGCTGATCGCCATCGCGCGATCGCCCACCTGCGGATGCTGCTCGCCGCCGCCCACCTGCGCACGATGCTTGCCATTGCGTCGGCATGCCACAACGCGCCATTGCGTTGGCATGCCACAACGCGCCATCGCCAACCTGCACGTTAGCGCTCACCAGCTCACCACCGATCGCCTGTTGATCCATATCGCCAGCAGTCTTCCTCGCCCACGTGGCAGCGCGTTTCCTCGCCATCGCGCTAACGCTTGCGTTCGCTGCCTCGGACTCGCGCTCGCCGCCTCGGCCTCACCCCGTAAACGCAGAGCATGGCACTTGCAAGAATAGGAGGAACTTTAGGGAGATCTGAGCAACACTCCTCTTTCCAGAACCTGGGTTAGCCCTTCCCGTCATTCCCTGGAAGGATTTTTGGCGGGGGCCTTTCCGTTCGAGGATTTTTGGCGGGGGGCTTTCCGTTCGAGATTTCTCCATCAGACAAGGGGTGACTGCTTACCCTTTCCTCTGGTGGCTTACCAGGTCCTTTCCCTCCTCGGTTACGGCCCGAGGTTTGGTTCAAGGAAGCTACAGGAAGATCATGGGTACTTTCCTCCTCTCGAGCTCAGGCACCTTGGCCTTTCGTCGTTAGGTATCTAACTTGCGGACAAGCTCGATGTTGTGCCATCTGGACGCGCTGACTGAGGGCTTCCTTCGGGTGTCTCATCTGTGGAGGTCGACGACCTCAGACACCCTTCCATCCTTGAGAAGAGTTTGTTTGTGCCCAAGGACAGAGACTTAGACAGCGGCTGTGCAGAGGAAATCGACTTCCGTTTTCACTCCTCCAAGGCGCCTTCTTCCAGACACTGCAGGGCTCCAGCGCCCTTTTCTCTCAACCACGTTGGCCTAAGTTATCGGCTACGACAACTGGGACAAGCTGTCTAATTGCAGTTTCCTCCTGTCAGGAACAGATGGCACGGGAGGCTCCCCCGGGGGAGCATAGTCCTATAAGGAGCGGCAGAGTTCACGAACTCTAGGATTGCAGGTTTTTCGCTGGGAGGATGCTTAAGGTTACTCATCCGAATGACAGCTTCCCGATGCCCATTCCCGCACAATCTCTGTGATCAGCCAAGGATATCGTGCCTGCCGTCTCTGTCAGCGAATTCAGTGTCTCTGAACCTCTATGCCATAGCGTCAGCAAGAGTTGCCCGGTTGGGCAGAATGATCCATACCTTAGGCGAAGGTCTTCCATAGGATCATCGACGGCTTCACCCCCGGCCTCTTCAGTCGATCCTTTCTTGTAAGGAAGGATCTGAGAGGGGAGTTCCGTAGTCGACCTCTCAGCCCTAATCAAGTTTGTCGAACAAACTTCGGCCAGCGTAGAACAGCAGAATCGATCAGACTGGTAATGAGGCGACAGGACTCCTTAAACCCTGGATCGGAATGACGGGTACTTTCAGTTTCCATTCCATCCATCTTCCAGGGAGCTCGTCTAATTCAGCCTAGACTGCAAGTATTCCTGCTTATGATGCAGTGTGGCTATCCCGCTGTGGCATAGCAGGTTTTTTCCCCAGAGAACTCTCCCTCAGGTGCAGGCTTCCGCCTTCTCTGCTGTTTGGAGGGCTGGTCAACTCTGGTAGGCTCGGGTTCGACCTTCTTTAGCGCCGGGCCAAGCTTCCGGATGCTTACCATGAGTGTGGGTTCATGGTATTTTGCTTGGAGCCTTCTCTTCTTCTGCCTCAACATCTGGAGTATCTGGCCATGATATTGAGTCAACGGCCTTACCATGTTGGAAACCCCACTTCTCGTCCGTCCAGCAAGGTTAAGCAACGTCGGTTCTGGTCGGTACTTGGATGGGTGACCACCTGGGGACGCCAGATTCTGTTACCACATCCTCAGAGCCTTCCTTTCAGTTGACTGTGGCAAGACTGAGGAGAGTCGCAGTACCTGTTCTCAGTCAAGCAGAGCTTTCAGCCATACCTTGGAACGTTTCCTAGTTCTCCTTTCCTCATTGACCCGTCTATAGTCCGAACGGTCGCCTCAGGATAAGTTCCATGTGGGGCGGTCCAAGTTCCGGTGGCTTCAGGCAATGTTTAACCGGACTTCCTGGCCCCTATGGGACCAGCGGAACTATTAGACCTGCAATGGGTGTTGACCTATGGAGCCTCTTGATGGTAGTGGATATTCTCGTCCTTTCCCCACATTCTTGATGCTGTTCTCGGACTCGTCAAAGGAAAGGGGGGGGGGGCATGTTCCGGTCCAGGCCTATGGTCAAGACCTGAAGGATACCTCTCCATCATTCAGGCAGGCTTAGGGGCCTTAGTCTGGCCCCTCTACAGATCCTACAGCTCCTGCCGAGTCGCCCCGTACGCGTCGACTTCATGATTCTGGCGTATTTTACCAGCAGGGGACGCATTTTCACACCTTCACATCTTGCAGTAGAGATACCGGGATGATTGAGATTCTCTCGATACCACCATCGGCTCTCATTCCAGGCAGGGGAATGTTCTCTCCAACTATCCGAGCAGAGCCTCGTAGAGAGAGTGTACCTGGGGGTCTTTGACCTTGGGTAACCAGCAAGTCCTGGTCTGAGGAACCTGATCGCGACAGCTTGGAACCTCAAGCTTCCGCTGTTCTTCACCCCAGTCTCAGACCCCGAAACTCTGGCAAGATGCATTCCGGTGATGGTGGGACAACTTCGACGCCTGCGTCTTCCCTCCTTTTTGTCTGTGGACAATGGGTCTCAACAAGACCAGGTTGTCTGTCAACCTTTCAATGGGAGAGCTCCACTGGGACTATGCGCAGAACGGTTTCTGGACCCTCTGCTTCCCCTGACGGAACTCCCGGGAGAGCTTCTCCCACGGCGCAGACTACTCAAACAACCACACTGCGACATCTCTCCCGAACCGGGGCGTCGCTTCGGCTTCATGCCTGGAGACACTACGCCTCCTCCTCAAGAAGAGACAACCCGCTACAGTCGCGGTACGGAGGTCGCGTCATCTGCGATAGTCATCCACAGGGGTCTTCCAGGCAAAGTGAAGAGTCTAAGGTGGTTGGTGCCGTGGGAGATATACCTCTTCCCTTGAGGCCTCTTCTCCAGCAATAACGGTCTTATTGCCTTTCGGCGGGAGGAAACTCTTTTCCGCTCTCGGCAATGAAGCCTATCGCTCAGACTTTCCCTGACCTTCAGGCTTAAAGGAATAACTTTTTCCTGCCCGCCGGATCTATCATCGCTCATGCGAAGCTACGATCGTCCCTTCCCTAGTCGGAGGAAGACCTCCAACTTGGAGCATGGCTCGGACTTTTAATCCTTTAAGAGATCTTCTCAAGACCCTTTACGACAGGCCTCGGATTGTATTCTGCCTTGGGTCTCCTGCTCACTCTGGCCACGGCCAGTGTGTAAGCAATCTTCTTGGTCTCTTACGACTCCCCCCTTTCTAAGGAAGAGGGGAAGGCAACATTCAGGTTCGCTCCTGAGTTGTTGGCTAGACTCAGAATCTGGGGGTCCCGGCCCTTCGGTCCAATTCATTCAAGATTTCGAGTCTCCATTCTGTATCTGATGTCCCAAGACCTTCTCTTTCTTGCCAGTAAAGGAATCGAGAGGTTAGCGCTGGGAACAGCTGCAGTTTGTCCTCAGTTGCAGCCGATTTGGGAGCACAAGGAGGACACGGGGGAGAGTCACCAGTATACCTCTTCAGCCCGGACTCAAGGACATTCATCTCGACCTGTCTCCAGACTCTCCCCCGTCACGTCGCCCTACAGCACGATGTTGGATACATTGCAACGTCCCTAGCCTTCGAGTAATACTACTCTGTGACGCAGGTGCTACAAGCTGGAGTCTGGAAGCGTCTAATGACCTTCGCAGCCCCCTTCCTGCAGGGCGTGACCCACAGGAGTCTCGATTGCTCTATGGTGGCTACACAACAGCTGGTCTAACCTCAGGCTCCTTTTTGGACAGGTAGCAGAAGGTTGAGGGCATTGTTATCAGGTTTCAGTCTGCATGAACGAAAGAAGTATGTCTGGCTCTTATTTCTTTCTTCATCAACCCCTCTACGGGGAAGCAGCATCCTGGTCTCTGCATAGCTGACCTCGAACCTCTGCAGGTAAACCATGCTTCCTTGTGTTCCGAGTACTGAGTAAATACTGTCGCGTCCCCCATACCCTGACGAGGTGGTATTGGGAACGTCCTAACCCAAAGTTCCTTCTGGAACTCCAGGTCAACTGCCTAGGACGGGTCACACTTCTTCCTTCACACACAAGCTTACGTAGGCCACATGGTTCCTTGCGGAGCAAGGAACTTGTGAGGTGCAGGGACTCCTTTTCTCGAGTGCGACTCACTCGGATTCTGAGTCCCCGGGTAAAGCTAAAGCCAGTATGGCTGCGGACTTTCCACCCTACCTAAGGGGTAAGTCACCCACTGAAAATAGCGTGGTTTGTATTTCGGTTACGGAACAAATGACAAATTCGAAGATAATTTGTATTTTTCCTAACCATACAAACCTTAGCTATTTACACATATTTGCCCGCCAGCCCTGTCCCCCAAGACAAGTCCTACCTCTAAGTGAAAGTGAGCATTCATCTGTGTGAGGGGGGGGGAGGGGTAGCTAGCTACCATTCCCCTACCCCCCGCTAACTAGCGCGGGGGTAGTACACCCTCGTTAAATTCTAATGGCTCGCCATTTCAGCTGCGCTAAAAGGTAAACCCTCTGTAAATAGCTAAGGTTTGTATGGTTAGGAAAAATACAAATTATCTTCGAATTTGTCATTTTAGGCGATGTCCTTCTTTGGGAGGACTTTACTCTCGTTCGCAAGAGAGAGATTATTAAGCCTACGCTTTTTTCCCATAGAGCTGGGAGAAAGCTTGGCTATGTCCTCCTTCGTGAGGACTTCTCCCTCGTTCGCGAGAGAGATATTTTACGCCTACGCTTTATTCCCATAGAGCTGGGAGAAAGCTCCTTCGGGAGAACTTCCCTCTCGTTTGCGAGAAATAACTTGTAGGAGCTTGCTAATCCACCAGGGGCGGTGGCAGAGCTTTCTCCGAAGCAGGTTATCCCTTCGGGGGAACGAGTCTCTCGTCCTCGAGAGAAGACCGCCTCTGGGCATCGGCGGTCCCCCGTTACACTTATGGTTCTCCTTCAGGGGCGGAGCGAGAGCCTTCTCTTAAGCGACATTCTTCTTCGGGAGAACAAACCTCTTATGCGGAGGTGTTACTTTGAACCTGCTCGTTTGATCACCCTTTGGGCTGGCGTGATCGTTGAGCCTTCGGGCTCTCGTTATGTTGATCCTGCAGGTTCTCATGACAGTATGAGTCCTTCGGGACTCCGCTCGAAACCTTCGAGTTTCAGTTACGCTGAACCTTCGGGCTCTCGTAACGATGGTAACGTTGAGCCTTTGGGAACTTGTGCCATCAATCACGCTGACCTTTCGGGGTCTCGTGACAGAGGAACCTCATTTCCTCGTCACACTGATCCTTCGGTGTCTCGTAACATTAGATATGCAGAACCCTTGGGCTCGCGTAACTTTAAGTCACTCTGACACTTCGGTGTTTTTGACAGGGAAACTTCGGTTTCTCATTACACTGACCCTTCGGGGTCTCGTAACATTAGTTATGCTGAACCCTTGGGCTCTCGTAACTTTAGTCACTAACACTCAGGTGTGTTGTGACAGGGAAACTGCGGTTTCTCATTACTCTGACCCTTCGGGGTCTCGTAACATTAGTTACGTTGAACCCTAGGGCTCTCGTAACTTTAGTCACTGACATTTCGGTGTTTTAAGGGAAACTTTGGTTTCTCGTTACGCTGACCCTTCAGAGTCTCGTAACATTAGTCAAGTTTAACCCTTGGGCTCACGTAACTTTAGTCACTGACACTTCGGTGTTTTGTGATAGCGACACTTCGGTTATCCGTTACGCTGACCCTTCGGGGTCTCGTAACATTAGTTATGCAGAACCCTTGGGCTCTCGTAACTTTGGTCACTCCAACACTTCGGTGTTTAGTGACTGGAAAACTTCAGTTTCTCGTTTGCGCTGACCCTTCGGGGTCTCACAACGCAGTTCACGCTGAACCTTTGGGTTCTCGTGACCATAGCCATACTTATATGACAGAGTTTTCGGGCTCTCGTTTTGTTGACCGTTCGCGCTCACACAACACAGGCTATTGTGAACCTTCGGGTGAACGTAGTAATAAGTACTCTCGCCACACAGAGCTCTAGCGTGCAAATTGGCACGCATTACCAACCTTATTGCACGCACGGACGATCAGGCGCGCATGACCAACCTTTTTGCACGCACGGACGATCAGGCGCGCACGGCTGCTTTGGCATGCATGACCAAATTGGCGCGCACGACCGGATTAGCGTGCACGACCAAATTGGCGCGCACAAACAAATTGGCACGCAGGACCAAATTGGCGCTCATGAGCGATGTGGTGCACACGACCCTTTTGGGGCGCGCGCACACGATCGGATTGGAGCGCACGAACAATGAGACGCACGCGATCTGTTGAAGTGTGCCAACGACTCTTATGACAGTGTCGTTGAACATTATTATGCTATTATAGATTAAGTTATTCTTAAGTCTAGAGTAATGTAAGTCATTCTTATGCCTTCCATGTACTCATGATCTCTCTCTTTTACAGGAGTATGTGACTCATGATCTCTCTCTTTTACAGGAGGAGTATGTGACTCATGATCTCTCTCTTTTACAGGAGGAGTATGTGACTCATGATCTCTCTCTTTTACAGGAGGAGTATGTGAAGTGTGAAAGCAACTTCTGTGGAGTTAAGCGCCCGGACTTCTACGGGCACAAGGCGTACCGGACCCACGCCCCCTGCGCCGCCAAGAAAGGCGACCTTAAATTCTGGGATCCGCAGAACTGTTCAGTCTGCAAGAGTCTTCTCGACGAGGCGTTCAACGATTCTCCTACCACGGAGGTAAGGGACATCGCTAGAAAGAAGCTGCACAAATGGGTCCGAGGCTTCCAAAAGAATGCCTCTGGACCGTATCTTCCCAATGAAGATTTGAGGGCTTTGCTTTTTCCGAAAGCATCCAAGGACTCGGTGATCCCTCGAGAACAAATTCCCACCGTCCAAATAGTGGTCGAACCCGACATCGTCATGGCACAGTCTATCCGTGAGTGCCATCTTGATTCCGACAACGTGTAACGTATGTCGGAGGTGTCTGAACAGACCGAGAAGAACCTCATGGGCGAAGAGCTCGACTATGAGGAAGATCAGGTGGAATACCCTGACTCTGAGAACGAGGTCGCTCCAGCTCCCCCAGCAACTCCAGTGCCATCCGAGGAACCTGTTTCTTCGACTTCTGCCACCCTGGACCCTCTTCCATCGGCCACTCGAGGTCCCCACCTGCTCGGAAGCTAACCCTTGGAGATACGCCGAGCATATGCCAATCACTACTGGCAAAATCTTCATTAGTGAAAGGGTTGGCTCTATTCTTTTGGAAGAAGTGGAGTTCTTCCCGAACTTCGAGGCTTTTCCGGGCTGTTACGTCCGGCTCAGTTCCGAACCAGCCTCAAAAGAAGAGACCGAACCTAAGGAAGTGATAGTGTTCGATCTCGCGAAGGCCCAAGCTATGCTAGCTCAAGCAGTGAAGAGTCAGGGTTTCACAAACTCCAAGATGCCAGCACTGAGCAAGAAGCATTCAACCTTTGTTGCTCCAGCTACTGTGACCTTCCCCTTCACTGAAAAGGCCTTCACAGCGGTCTTAAAGGCAGTGGAGGAAGGGAAGCCTTGCCCTGCACTGGAGGAGTGCAGACCCTTCTCCCTCACTCTTCCCCCCCGGTGACAGGTACTGGAAAGACGTCCAGCTTACTTTCACGGTAAGGAAACTAGAACCTGATGTGGCTGGTCGTCAGTTCAACGAGGACCTCCCACGACTGAATGATCATCTCTTTCGTAGGGAACAGGATACTAAGGAGAGACTCGCCGCTTCGCTGTCACATCAGGTACAGCTAGAACTCATGGCCGGGGACACCAGAGTCCCGGACTTTTACATGGTCCTTGCTAAGTCACACCTGGCGGCTGAGACCAAGGATCTGTACAGTTTCGCTAGGGCTCGCAGAGCCTGCAGGGAATTCGTATTCGCCAGTGCAACGGTGAAACACGAAACCCGGAGACTGATTTCCTCCAACAACATCTGGGGCAAACATCTCTTCCCATCCGCCTTGGTGAAAGAGATAGTGGACAAAGCTGCCACAGAGAACCGGAACCTTCTCCACAAGTGAGGGCATGTCCCGAAAGAGGAAGTCCTCTCAGGACGATGGCCCTCAGTCTAAGAGTAAATCCTCAAAACCCAGACCCCAGCAATGTCAACCAAGACGATGGCCCTCAGTCTAAGAGGAAATCCTCAAAACCCAGACCCCAGCAACGTCAACCAAGACGTCAGTTTCCGGGTCCCGCTACTCCCTAAGTGGCCACACAGCCACAACAGACCTTTCAACTGGTCCCCCCAGCCGGTGGTGTCGCAGTCACCGGTCTTCACCCCTGCCTATGAGCAACATTCTACTACCTTTCGTCCCAGAGGTAGGGGCTCAGGCAGAGGCTCCGGCAGAGCTTCTTCTCGCCGTCCCTCCAGATGCAGAGGAGGAAGGGGAGCTAGCAGCCGAGGTGGCAAACCCTCGGGACACCAGAAGCAATGAAGTGCTTCCGGTGGGAGGAAGACTCCGCCAATTCCAAGATCGTTGGACCTTCGATCCTTGGGCACACAGCATCGTCAAGAAAGGACTGGGCTGGAGCTGGATTCAACCACCCCCATCCTACCAGCAATTCTTCCAACAGTCAACCCCCTCCTGGAAGAATATGTCCTGGAACTCTTGAACAAGAAGGTGATCAGGAGGGTAAAGTCAACCAGGTTCCAAGAGAGGCTCTTTTGTGTTCCCAAGAAAGACTCAGACAAACTCAGAGTCATTCTAGACTTGTGTCCTCTCAAGTTCATTGCGAACAACAAATTCAAGATGCTGACTCTGCAACAAATGAGGACCCTTCTGCCTCACAGGGCCTACACGGTCTCCATAGACCTGGCGGATGCCTACTGGCACATTCCAATGAATCACTACGCTTCCTCCTACCTAGGATTTTGACTCCAAAGGAAAAGTTACGCCTTCAGGGCCATGCCCTTCGGGCTCAACGTGGCTCCACGAATCTTCACCAAGCTGGCAGACGTAATCGTCCAACAGCTACGTCTTCAGGGCGTCCAAGTGATGGCCTACCTAGACGACTGGCTAATCTGGTCGACATCGCCCTTAGATTGTCTGAGAGCGTGCAACAAAGTCACCCAGTTCCTAGAGCATCTGGGTTTCAAGATAAACGCCGAGAAATCTCGCCTCTCTCCAGCTCAGAAGTTCCAATGGTTGGGAATCCATTGGGACCTTCAGTCACACCGCCTTTCCATTCCACAGAAGAAAAGGAAGGAAATAGCAAGTTCTCGGTTCTCTACAGTTCGCCTCAGTGACAAACCCAGTGCTTCGTGCACAGCTAAAGGATGCCGCAGGAGTCTGGAGACGTTTCGCATCCATCGCTCGAAGAGACCTCAAGAGACGGCCTCCGAACAGACTTCGCTTACTTTTAAAGCCGTGGTCAGAAGCAAAGGCCCTGAAAAGGTCCATCCCTCTTCAACACCCGCCTCCATCGATCAACATCCACACTGATGCTTCACTGGAGGGTTGGGGAGGTCACTCCCACCAACAGCAGGTTCAAAGAACATGGTCTCTCCTATTCAAGACGTTTCACATCAACATCTTGGAGGCCATGGCGGTTCTTCTCACCCTGAAGAAACTCTCCCCGCCTCCCTCGATCCACATCCGTCTGACTCTGGACAACTCGGTGGTAGTCAGATGTCTCAATCGTCAGGGCTCGAGATCGCCCCAGATAAATCAGGTGCTTCTCCCTATCTTTCGTTTGGCAGAAAGGAAGAAATGGCACCTGTCTGCAGTTCACCTACAAGGATTCCGCAACGTGACAGCAGACGCTCTATCGAGGACAAGCCCAATAGTCGGAATGGTCTCTAGACGCAAGATCATTCTCCTTCATCTCTCACCAAGTCCCAGAACTTCAGATAGATCTCTTCGCGACGAGCGACAACAATCAACTTCCTCGATATGTGGCCCCGTACGAGGACCCCAAGGCAGAAGCGGTGGACGCCATGTCCCTGGATTGGAACAGATGGTCCAAGATCTACCTGTTCCCTCCTCCCAACCCTCTGCTGAAAGTCCTATCCAAACTGAGAACCTTCAAAGGGACAGCAGCCCTAGTGGCTCCCAAGTGGCCCCGGAGCAATTGGTATCCCCTGGTCCTGGAGCTGCAGCCCACGCTGATCCCCCTACCGGGCCCAGTCCTCTCTCAACAAGTACAGAAGTCGACTGTCTTCGCTTCATCACTGAAAGTCAGGGACCTTCATCTCATGATTTTCTCTCCTTAGCCGCAAAGAAAAGGTTTGGGATCTCGAAGAAAAGCTTAGACTTCCTCGAGGAGTACAAGACAGGTCTACCAGAAGGCAGTACGAATCATCCTGGAAAAAGTGGGTTTCCTTCGTTCTCATCAAGGCAAAAATTCCTACGGAAATCACCATTGATTTTTGCATGTCCTTCTTCATTCACCTTCATGGACAAGGCCTAGCGGCCAACACGATTTCCACTTGTAAATCGGCCTTGACTAGACCACTCCTATACGCCTTCCAGATTGATCTGTCTAGTGATATCTTCAATAAACTGCCAAAGGCATGCACTAGACTACGCCCAGCACCTCCACCAAAACCTATCTCCTGGTCCCTGGACAAAGTGCTCCATTTTGCTTCTAGCCTGGACAACGATTCGTGCCCTCTGAAAGACCTGACTTAAAAAGTTATCTTCCTTTTTGCTCTCGCCTCAGGAGCCCGAGTCACTGAAATAGTGGGATTATCAAGAGAAGAGGGTCATATCCTGTTCGCTGAGACAGATCTTACCTTCTTCCCCGATCCGACGTTTCTTGCCAAGAATGAACTACCCACCAAGAGATGGGGCCCTTGGAGAATCTGCCCCCTGAAGGAAGATGTCTCTCTATGCCCAGTGGAGAGTCTTAAGGTCTACAGTATCTTCGAAGAACTTCAGACTTCGGTGGACGACAACTCTTCAAAGGAGAAACATCGGGTAGCGACCTGTCACTGAAACAACTAAGAGCGAAAAACACCTACTTCATTCGCAGAGCGGATCCTGACAGTACACCCGCAGGTCACGATCCTAGGAAAGTAGCTTCTTCTCTGAATTTCTTCCAGAGTATGGATTTCGAAAGCCTCAAGAGCTTTACAGGCTGGAAATCATCGTGCGTTTTTTTCAAGCACTACGCAAAACAAGTGCACGAAGTGAAACATTTCGTGGTAGCTGCAGGTAGTGTTATGAAACCTGCTGCTTAAATCTGCATAGAACAGTGAGTTACTTGGGACTCTACGGGTGCCTGCGTTGACCCTATCGTGATACATAGTGATTTAATGGACACTTAGTGTTTCTAATAAACTTCTTTACCAAAGTGAAATGTCATAGAAATTTACATGCGTGCCACATGCCCTAGGGTATGGAGTGTTTTTATTTGGACTTTAAAAGACTGGCGTTCCTCTAGGAACTTGTGTTTCGGAAAAGCAAACTTTTCTTTTCAGACTCAAGATCACCGTCTTTCATGTCTATGTACATTATTCTTTATTACTGTAAATAAATTTTATAATCATTATTGTAATTACTTCCATAATAATCTGCAATCTTAAAAATAAAATGTCTATTTTATTACCATGTGCGTCTCCTTTCGCTCCTATTCCTTTTTAAGAAATATACGATTGTTATAGTTTCATTTACCTCTTTAATGTATGATCTAAAGAATAATATAAGTAATTATGTTATATACTCACTTATGCCTTGATAATATTCCTACTCTAATATTAACCTTTGTCCTGTCTCCGAGACCAGCATCATCTCTCCACCAGGTGAGTAGTAATTATGTTATATACTTACTGATGCTTTGATAATATTCCTACTCGAATATTAACCTTTGTCCTGTCTCCGAGACCAGTATCATCTCTCCACCGGGTGAGTATTTCTTCAATGATCGCTTTGAGATGTTCCTATTGTCCACCAGAACTTCCCTGCCAGGGGGACAGGAAACCAGTTCATCATCGAATCTCTGGTAAGGACATGTACTATAATACGTTTCTTAGCCCTTGGCACTTGGAATAAAGGGGAAAAAATCCACGATACATTAATTCTCTGGTACACTTCCATCAGGACGACATGGCTTGAGCCCAAAAAACGGCTTTTGAGCGAAGCGAAAAATCTATTTTTGGGTGAGATAGCCATGTCGTCCTGATGGACCCTCCCGTCTATTCTAGTTCAGCCTTTCAGGCCCCTCCCTGACCTACTGTATCGCGGAGATTGGTAGGAGCTGAACTCAGGATGAGGACGGACGTGACGTCATTTAGCAATGGCGCCCGTTTGTTTACGTCTCGAGTACCAAAAGTAGCCAAGGATGAGAGTAACTTTGGAACGGCTCCTCAGTTACTCAGCCACCTTTCCATATCGAAGTGTTAACTCTATATGGGGTGCAGATAGCTATGTGGCGTGTTCATACATGCGTCCTGTTGATATAAGATATCCTAGAGGGAAACCTTTAGGGTACTCGCACCAGAAGTTAGAATTCTGTGATAACCTTTAGTTTAATTCTCTGGGAATATCCACTGTAAAATATACCCTAGGAAGCTACTGAAGGAACCTTCCATCAGGACGACATGGCTATCTCACCCAAAAATAGATTTTTCGCTTCGCTCAAAATCCATTTTTCCCTTGTGCATGCTCTAACTAGTTTATGATCACTTCAATAGATTCACACATTGTAGATAAATGTGTAGATAAATATCATGAATACAAAAGACATTCTATGCTTTACATCAATTTCTCAAATAATTCCCAAATACAGGTTGCTAATTTTCAAAAGTAGTCTACTTGTTGCACTAACCAACTTACTTTTTCAAAATAGTTTATCGAATACCTAATAACTTTTATGGTGCATTAGCCCTGATCCCCAATCAGTGATGAAGTATAAGTAAATAGATTACAATAGATTATAGATGACAAAAATTTCCCCATTCAAAATCTTTTCTTTCACAAAATTTAACAATTATTCACGTAATTACTATTTGATTTATTTAAAGAAAAACTATTCAAATATCCAAAGAACTAGTAGTAGGGATATTACAGTAAACTTCTATTTTCTTCACTTAAAATATTTTAAAGTTTTAACAAAATCCACTCAAGTTGTACTTCTGACTCCATTCAAACTTGTATCATTATCCCACCCAAGATAAAAAGTTTCCCCAAAAAGAGGCATATTTTCATTTCATCAAACACTTACCTCATTTTCTTCCAAATTCAGACCCTTTCCACAACCTTTCAGTCTAGACAATTCTCCAGGATGCTTTCAGACTTTGTAAGCTCCAAAATATTTCACCTTTAAAGAAGCATTTTCTGAAATAAAAAATACAATTAATTTCATCATATATGTGCATTAAAACCCTTTTATCTTTCTAAATAAGGGCAATGAGGTTACAACCAGAACTCAACCATCTAATATTTATGCCACTATTACTAAAACAACCACAAAAAATGACATTGTAATCAGTAGTGTTCATTTGAAGGAAATTCACTTAATTTCCAATTAGTCTGTTAAAGTAAATGTACATGCAATAAAAGAAAACTGGGATTGCAATGTACTGTAAATAAAATTGTAAACAGGCAGTTTTTGTTTTGAGTTTTGATAATCAAATTTCTGTACTAGGATTATTATAGTCATTATTATTATTCGCATTGCTATTATTTTATCAATCAAGGTATCTGGTACAGAAATATCATTCTAGACGCTTTGCAATGGATCATAATCCAAAGCAAAGCTGAGGGCTTGCAGATTAAAAGGTTTAGAAATGGAAAGTTCCCCCTTGGTAATATCATCCTGCTTACATTTCTGCTATGGAATTTTGACCTTGCTTAAGTTCACTTACAATTTTCTGTTCTTGGAATTTCCACAACTTTGAACTAATGTTTTTTTTAAAAACCTTTAAATTCTGAAAATGAAGTCTAGCATAACCAGTGAGTATTCCTGCATAGCTCTTTATCCAATGGAATCTAAATCAGAATAAAAATCACAAGACAAGTATCTAAAAAAATATACGGTTCTTCAATGCCGTACCATATAAAATTGTTTACTTATGGATATCATAAACTGAAAAAATAATGCTTCCTGTACATTACCTTGCTTGATATATCTAACAAAATGAAAATAATAAGGGGTATTTTAGTACTGTACTAAGTTGGGTTTCCTTCTCCTCTACAATCAGATTTTACTTCGATATCAATGATACACCATAAAATACTGATATTCTTTGGCCCTAAATCAAGAATTATGTTATTTTCATTAGTAAAATAAATTTTTGAATATACTTACCCGATAATCATGTAGCTGTCAACTCCGTTGCCCGACAGAATTCTACGGGAGGGATACGCCAGCTATCACTATACTAGAAGGGGGTGTACTCACCAGCGCCACCTGTGGCCAGGTACTGCAGTACTTCTTGTTGACACCACCTCACTTTTTCCTCGGTCCACTGGTTCTCTATGGGGAGGAAGGGTGGGTCAATTAAATCATGATTATCGGGTAAGTATATTCAAAAATTTATTTTACTAATGAAAATAACATTTTTCAATATTAAACTTACCCGATAATCATGTAGCTGATTCACACCCAGGGGGGTGGGTGAAAACCAGTGTACATGACTAAAGGATAGCTAAGTATCCCGTATTTCATATAATCAGTTATTTCAGAATAACAATGAAATAATAAGTACCTGGTAAGGAAGTCGACTTGAACCGTTACTCTGCCTTTATTAAGTTCGTCTTCCTTACTGAGCGCAGCGTTCCTCTTAGGAGGCTGAATCAACTCTAAGGTGCTAAAGTATACAGGGCTGCAACCCATACTAAAGGACCTCTACACAACCTCTAACCCAGGCGCTTCTCAAGAATGAATTGACCACCCGCCATATAAAAAAGGATGCGGAAGGCTTCTTAGCCTACCGTAACAACCCAAAAAACAACAATAAAAGCATTCAAGAGAAAGGTTAAAAAAGGTTATGGGATTAAGGGAATGTAGTGGCTGAGCCCTCACCTACTACTGCACTCGCTCCTACGAATGGTCCCAGGGTGTAGCAGTTCTCGTAAAGAGACTGGACATCTTTAAGATAAAATGATGCAAACACTGACTTGCTCCTCCAATAAGTTGCATCCATAATGCTCTGCAGAGAACGGTTCTTATTAAAGGCCATCGAAGTGGCTACGGCTCTCACTTCGTGGGTCCTTACCTTCAGCAAAGCAAGGTCTTCATCCTTCATGTGAGAATGGGCTTCTCTAATCAGAAGCCTTATATAATACGAAACTCCGTTTTTGGACATGGGCATCGAAGGTTTCTTGATTGCACACCATAAGGCTTCTGACTGTCCTCGTATAGGTTTTGACCTATTAAGATAATATTTCAGAGCTCTGACAGGGCAAAGAACTCTTTCTAGCTCGTTACCTACCATGTTGGAAAGGCTAGGAATTTCAAACGATCTAGGCCAAGGACGTGAAGGAAGTTCATTCTTAGCTAAAAATCCGAGCTGTAAAGAACATGTTGCAGATTCGGATGTGAACCCAATGTTCTTGCTGAAGGCATGAACCTCACTGACTCTTTTAGCTGTTGCAAGGCAGACGAGGAAAAGAGTCTTGAGGGTAAGGTCCTTGAAGGAAGCTGACTGGAGAGGTTCGAACCTAGGAGACATAAGGAACCTTAAGACTACGTCTAGATTCCAGCCTGGAGTGGGTAAACGACGTTCTTTAGAAGTCTCAAAAGACTTAAGGATGTCTTGAAGGTCCTTGTTGGAAGAAAGGTCCAAACCTCTGTGGCGGAGAACTGAAGCAAACATACTTCTGTACCCTTTAATCGTAGGAGCCGAAAGGGATCTCTCATTCCTTAGATGTAATAGGAAGTCAGCTATTTGGGTTACAGAGGTATTGGTAGAGGAAACTGCATTGGCTCTACACCAGCTTCGGAAGACTTCCCACTTGGATTGGTAGACTCTACGAGTGGATACCCTCCTTGCTCTGGCAATCGCACTGGCTGCCTCCTTCGAAAAGCCTCTAGCTCTAGCGAATCTTTCGACAGTCTGAAGGCAGTCAGACGAAGAGCGTGGAGGTTTGGGTGTACCTTGTCTACGTGAGGTTGACGTAGAAGGTCCACTCTTAGAGGGAGAGTCCTGGGGACGTCGACCAGCCATTGTAGTACCTCTGTGAACCATTCTCTTGCAGGCCAAAGGGGAGCAACCAGCGTCAGCCGTGTCCCTTCGTGCGAGACGAACTTCTGAATGACTCTGTTGATGATCTTGAACGGTGGGAATGCGTAAAGGTCGAGATGGGACCAATTCAGCAGAAAAGCATCCACATGAACTGCTGCTGGGTCTGGAACTGGGGAACAGTACAAAGGAAGCCTCTTGGTCATGGAGGTGGCAAACAGATCTATCGTAGGCTGACCCCACAAGGTCCAAAGTCTGTTGCACACGCTCTTGTGAAGGGTCCATTCCGTGGGGATGACTTGATCTTTTCTGCTTAGGCGATCTGCTGAGACGTTCATGTTGCCCTGAATGAACCTCGTTACTAGAGTGAGGTTTAGACTTCTTGACCAAATGAGGAGGTCCCTTGCTATCTCGTACAGGTTCCTCGAATGGGTCCCTCCCTGCTTGGAGATGTAAGCCAAGGCTGTGGTGTTGTCGGAGTTCACCTCCACCACCTTGCCTAGCAGGAGGGACTTGAAGTTCATTAGGGCCATATGAACTGCCAGTAGCTCCTTGCAGTTGATGTGGAGCGTTTCCTGTTCCCTGTTCCACGTTCCCGAGCATTCCTGTCCGTTCAAGGTCGCGCCCCAGCCCGAGTCTGATGCATCCGAGAAGAGATGAAGATTGGGGGTCTGAATTGCTAACGATAGGCCCTCCTTGAGAAGGAGGTTGGTCTTCCACCACAAGAGAGTGGTCTTCATCTCTTTGGTGACAGGGATAGAGACTGCTTCGAGCGTCAAATCCTTGTCCCAATGAGCTGCTAGATGGAATTGGAGAGGGCGGAGGTGGAGTCTCCCTAACTCGACGAACAGGGCTAATGATGACAGGGTCCCTGTGAGACTCATCCACTGTCTCACCGAGCAACTGTTCCTCTTCAGCATGCCCAGGATGCAATCTAGGGCTTGGCTTATCCTTGGGGCCGATGGAAAAGCCCGAAAATCCTGACTCCGAATCTCCATTCCCAGGTAAACTATGGATTGGGAGGGAATGAGCTGGGACTTTTCTAAGTTGACTAACAGACCCAGTTCCTTGATCAAGTCTAAAGTCCAGTTGAGACTCTCCAGACAGCGACGACTCGTGGAGGCTCTCAACAGCCAGTCGTCTAAATAAAGGGAGGCTCTGATGTCCGATAAGTGGAGGAATTTTGCAATATTCCTCATCAGATGCGTAAACACCATAGGAGCTGTGCTTAGGCCAAAACACAGGGCTTGGAATTGGTACACAACCTTTCCAAAAACGAATCTCAGGAAAGGTTGGGAGTCTGGATGAATAGGAACGTGAAAGTAAGCGTCTTTCAGATCCAACGAGACCATCCAGTCATCCTGCCTGACCGCTGCTAGGACCGACTTCGTCGTCTCCATAGTGAACGTCTGCTTGGTGACATAAGCATTGAGCGCGCTGACGTCCAGCACCGGTCTCCAACCTCCTGTCTTCTTGGCCACCAGAAAGAGACGGTTGTAGAAGCCCGGGGATTGATGGTCCCGGACTATAACCACTGCCTTCTTCTGTAACAGGAGCGACACCTCCTGGTGCAACGCTAGCCTCTTGTCCTTTTCCTTGTAGTTGGGAGAGAGGTTGATGGGAGAAGTGGTCAGAGGGGGTTTGCGGCAGAATGGTATCCTGTAACCCTCCCTTAGCCACCTGACAGACTGGGCGTCTGCACCTCTCCTTTCCCAAGCTTGCCAGAAGGTCTTGAGTCTGGCTCCTACTGCTGTCTGGAGAGGAGGAGAGTCAGTGTTTGCCTTTTGAAGTCTTGGGACCTTTCCTAGACCTGCTCCTGGAAGAGTCTGGACGGGAGCTTCCTCGGCTGGGGGCTCTGCCACGAAAGGGCGGAATAAACCTTGTAGCAGGAGTATCAGCCACTGGGGTGCGGTAAGTCCTGGGAACTGAGGGAGCAACCTTAGTCTTACGAGCTGAAGAGGCCACAAGATCATGAGTGTCCTTCTGAATCAGGGCCGCAGACAAATCCTTGATAAGCTCTTCGGGAAACAAGAACTTAGAAAGCGGAGCAAAAAGGAGTTGAGACCTTTGACAAGGTGTGATGCTGGAAGAAAGAAAGGTGCAAAGTTGCTCCCTTTTCTTAAGAACTCCTGACACAAACATTGAAGCAAGCTCGCCAGACCCATCCCGAATTGCTTTATCCATGCAGGACATTAAAAGCATGGCCGAGTCCTTGTCCGCAGGGGAGGTCTTCTTGCTCAGGGCCCCCAGGCACCAGTCTAGAAAATTGAACATCTCAAAGGCACGAAATACACCCTTTAGGAAGTGGTCTAAATCGGAGAAGGTCCAGCAAACCTTAGAGCGCCTCATTGCTGATCTACGAGGAGAGTCGACCAAACTTGAGAAGTCAGCCTGGGCAGAGGCAGGGACTCCCAAGCCTGGTTCCTCTCCTGTGGCATACCATACGCCCGCCTTAGAAGTGAGCTTAGTAGGTGGGAACATAAAGGAAGTCTTCCCTAGTTGCTGTTTAGACTGCAACCACTCCCCTAATATTCTTAAAGCTCTCTTAGATGACCTAGCAAAGACGAGCTTAGTATAAGTTGACTTAACAGGTTGCATGCCCAGCGAAAACTCAGATGGAGGAGAGCGGGGGGTAGCAGAAACAAAATGGTCCGGGTATACCTCTCTGAAAAGAGCCAGGACCTTACGAAAGTCAATGGGTAGAGGAGAAGACTTGGGTTCTTCCACGTCTGATGAGGGATCCAGGTGCGCAGCTTCCTCCTCAGAAACCTCATCACCAGAGTGTAGCGAAGTGAGAGGTAATGTAACAGTGGTATGCTGAACAGCAGAATCTGAACAAGCGGGTGCATAAACGCTTGTGGTTTCATCCTCAAGTCTCTGTTGTTGAGTTAAAACCTGAGGTTCAGGCTGCAAAGACTGGTCAAGAAGAGTAGAGGAAGGTAGGCGCATGGGTTGAGGTGGCTGACTCCTAGCATGAGTTTCTTGTCTCAAGAGTTGCGCTTGCTGTAAGGGTTGCGGATGCGCAGTAGCAGGTTCCTGAGGAACGAGTTGAGGTTCCTGAGGTGTGAGCTGCGAGAGTTGAGGTAGCGGCTGCGCAGAACGCAGTTCTTGTCTCGCGAGTTGAGGTTCCTGAGGTGCTAGCCTAAGGAGTTGAGGCTCTCGTCTTGAGGAGGGTTGAGGTCGCTGCAGCGAGTGCTGAGGTGGCTGCCTCATGGATGGAAGAGGTTGTCGTACCTCAAGAGATTGTTGCCTCGCTGGTGGAACCGCAAGCGGAAGCGGAGGAAGTAAGGCATAAGACTCCTGCTCCCATTGCTGAGGTTGCCTTAAGGAAGGCGGAGGTTGCTGCACACCGCTGGTAACTGGCAACTCAGTACGCGGTAAGGTATCCTGAGGAACCTCAACTTCGTACGCCTGGCAGACTGGACTGCGGTGAGGCGGAGCGATCGCAGGAGGAGGTGTAACCTTCTCAGCCTGACACTCACGCATTAAGACCGCAAGCTGTGACTGCATGGACTGCAGTAAAGTCATCTTGGGGTTGACAGACGCTAAGGTCTGCTGAGGCAAAGCCTTAACAGAAGATGAGGTCTGTTGCGGCATCACCTTACCTCTCTTAGGAGGTGTGCAGTCACCTGATGACTGCGGAGAGTCAGAGCTAATCCAATGACTGCAACCAGGTTGTAGAACTCTTGAGGTCTGGACTTTGCGTTTGAGAGGTCTTGAGACCTGAGTCCAGTGTTTTCTCCCTGACATTTCTTCTGCAGACGAGTAAAAGACGGGCTCAATCGTCTGCGGGTGGGAGTGACGGTCTCTGTAAGACACGCCCGCAACCACCGAGGATACTTCTGTGCGCCGATCAAGGCCTGCCGAACCCTTTTGCCCTTCGACATTGCTTCTCCCCTGGGCTTGGGAGCTTGCAAGAGGTCCCGGACTGGGAGGACGACTGGCACGCACAGAAGTACCCTCACGCACCACACTGACACTGACACTAGCACTTGGCACCGCACTGACACTAGCACTTGGCACAGCACTGGCACTATCACCTCCCACTGCACTTTTGACCTTAAGTTCTTTGACTTCTGCCATAAGAGACTTATGGTCACTAACCACCGATTCCACTTTGTCACCTAAAGCCTGAATGGCACGCAAAACATCGGACATATCAGGTTGAGCACAAATAGAAGGTTCGGGGGTAGCCACTACAGGGGGAGGAAAAGGTTGAGGATCATGAGGTGAGGAAAAAAGTGAAGAGCGAGAAGAACTCCTCCTAACTCTCTCTCTCTCTAACTTGGTTGAATATTTCAGGAATCGAACAAATTCAAGTTCCGAAAGTCCGGCGCATTCCTCACATCGATTTCCAACTGACAGGGTCTTTCCCTACAGTCAGAACAAGCGGTGTGAGGATCAACCGAGGCCTTCGGAATACGCCTATTACAAGACCTACATCGTCTATGGGGTGGGGCTTGTGAAAGGTCAGACATCTTGAATCAAAGAGTTAGTCAAGGGGGAATCCAAATCAAGCAAAAAGATCGTTAACCATTAATCAAAACCAAATAAAAGCTATCTAAGCTAATTAGAAAAGTTTCCAGTATAGCGAAAGCTGAAATCTTAGAGAAATACTTCACCAAAAACCGTGAACAATACTCCAAAATCATAAGCGTATCCCAGAATGTCTTGCCGGAAGCACGACAGAGGAAAAAGTGAGGTGGTGTCAACAAGAAGTACTGCAGTACCTGGCCACAGGTGGCGCTGGTGAGTACACCCCTTCTAGTATAGTGATAGCTGGCGTATCCCTCCCGTAGAATTCTGTCGGGCAACGGAGTTGACAGCTACATGATTATCGGGTAAGTTTAATATTGAAAAAGTCATATTTACAGACAAATGCCAACCTCTGGTATCTCATCTCAACACATATTACCACCTTTGAAAATTGCAGTACAATTATCCACAATATTTTCCAAATCCTACAAATTAACCATGTCCAAAAGTCTGAATTCTTCAATCACAAAACTCTCCCGGGTAAAATTTATTTCATTTATACTTTTCTGTTAACAGTGAATATAAGCCAGTAGCTTCATTTTAAGACTTTTAATCTTCGTATATCACAGACTAACATCAAATAGGCTACAGCATAATATCAGGTCCCAAATTCTGTACTTTAAATATTTTGGTTTACACTATCAATTACCTCCTAAGGTTTTGCATTTGCTCCTAATCATAAAAAAAATTCAAGTTTGATCATTGACTTACCTTAACATTCTCCGAGTCAAGATGATCAGATGTGCATTCTGATGATATGTACTTTCTTAGATCTAGTTTACTGATTTGATCAGCCTGAAAGAAAAAGAAAAATAAGAGCATAAGGATATTTCAATATCTCGCTCTCTAAAAAGGTATGGAACACACTTAAAAGTGTATTTTCTCATACACATCTAAACATTTAAAGAAAAATCTACTTTTAATACTTTTAAAAACATAAAAAGACCTGCTTAACACTTAAATTAAAGAGGCTCTGACTTACGTACCTAAAGACATCATTCTCTAAAAGGATATTATTTTACTGGAATATTTCGTAGATTATGACAATGGTCATTAAGTTCTACCTACAAGATCTACAGTATGTACTTTTTTAGTTTAAATATTTCTCCAATTGAATTAAACAGGTGTTCTTATTATAAAACAACTGCAATTTTATACTACAAAAGCTATGTAAAATTAAATATTTTCTAGTTTCTCAGATAAAAATCTAATCTAAATAATTATTTTCACTATCATTCAAGACACTACACTTCCTCTTTTTATAAGGATAACTCATTAAAACTAAATGCATCTTCTGTACATTAGTTCACTATTCCTGAAAATTTTCTGTGCTATGAGTCAAGTTTAAGGAAACTTAAAATTCTTAGGTAAGGATAATTTAATTTTGTACATGTCCTAATTAAGCCATAACACTTCATCAGTGGGTATTTACTCCTGGAAACGACTGCACTTTGAAAATACTACACCCAAAATCAAATGTCAATTGTGCAGTATGTGACTCATGAATATTTAGAAGGTCCTCAACTTAAACATTCGGAGATACACAAATCCAACGGAAATCTAAGATATAGAGTCAAAAGTTCATAATAAAATACTGTAAAACGATATCATATCTAATGCAGTAAGCAAGATAACATTTGCAATATGAAACGGGGCTATTTGTTGAATTTTGCAGCTGAAAATAGTATGCATGTAAATTGGGGGAAGCCTATCACAGGCACAGACTTAAAAATGGCTTCTCAGAACCTATAAAGTTAATAAGTTGAGGGCTTTCTGTACTTTTTTCCCTAAAAGCTTTTACCTTTCAGAGATTCACGTAAACCTAAACTTCCGTTATATACTGATTATTGGTTGTAATTCACAATTCTTCTAGTTCTAACCCTCAAGATTTGCATATTCAAATACACACCTTATCTGCCCCATCTGAGAAAAATCTCTAAATTAGCTGCAATAGGATTAAAAGGTATTCAATACTATGACACTCACCATTTATAACAAGCTTTGATGTGATCAGCATTGAATTTTGGACGTCCTGTTCCTATAGGCCCAACAGGTGGGGCCTTTGTATAATTTCTTCAACCTTCGATTTTATCTTCTCATTATTGGGTCGCCTAATTGAACAATCGGGTGAATTTTGTTCAACTATCCTTCAACCAGAAGTTACGTTCTCCTAAATAGTCGATACTCTTAGCTATGGCGTTTCTATCTATAAGCTTCACTTGTTGCTTGCAGTTAATAATTCTCTTGCAGAATAAAAACACTCCATTTTTTTTCTTTTTCTTTACTCTGGCTAAAATTCACAAATATTTGATATTATTTCATTAATCTGTAACCAACTGTATGCTTTCATGGTATATCTATTAGTTATTTATATCAAGAAGCAGATTGTAGAGTTCTTGAAGCCAGAATGTTTTACACCACGCACTAGTTCATACGAATTTTGACACATTCCTTGGTGCTCCTTATCCTGTGATGTGTCATTCTTGCCAGATGGAACATAATCTGTCCTAAACATTTGTCGTAGAAGGGAATTCTCATCTTTATCTTAATTATGCCCAAGTTTCTTACTCCAGTCTAATTGCTTTTTCAGTAGTCATTCCTTTTCTACTAGTCTTTGGCCTCTGAATTTTTGTCATACTTTTCTATGATCAACTATTTTCTGAACCTGTTTTTCAAAAACAGTTGTCTAAATTATGTAAAAATTGTGCGCTGGAGAGATGTTAATTCCTTTACACAAAAATCAGAAAATATTGGTTATGTCACCAAGAACCAGATCAAATAATCATTTCCTAATCCATATTGCTGAAAACTACCATATTATGAATGCCTGGTTATGGTCACTTAAGTTGAAAATCTTTACCGTACCCAAGTTAATTCCAAGAGAAGACCAAACTCCTCAATATGTTATTTTCATTAGTAAAATAAATTTTTGAATATACTTACCCGATAATCATGTAGCTGTCAACTCCGTTGCCCGACAGAATTCTACGGAAGGGATACGCCAGCTATCACTATACTAGAAGGGGGTGTACTCACCAGCGCCACCTGTGGCCAGGTACTGCAGTACTTCTTGTTGACACCACCTCAATTTTTCCTCGGTCCACTGGTTCTCTATGGGGAGGAAGGGTGGGTCAATTAAATCATGATTATCGGGTAAGTATATTCAAAAATTTATTTTACTAATGAAAATAACATTTTTCAATATTAAACTTACCCGATAATCATGTAGCTGATTCACACCCAGGGGGGTGGGTGAAAACCAGTGTACATGACTAAAGGATAGCCAAGTATCCCGTATTTCATATAATCAGTTATTCAGAATAACAATGAAATAATAAGTACCTGGTAAGGAAGTCGACTTGAACCGTTACTCTGCCTTCAATAAGTTGGTCTTCCTTACTGAGCGCAGCGTTCCTCTTAGGAGGCTGAATCAACTCTAAGGTGCTAAAGTATACAGGGCTGCAACCCATACTAAAGGACCTCTACACAACCTCTAACCCAGGCGCTTCTCAAGAATGAATTGACCACCCGCCAAATCAAAAAAGGATGCGGAAGGCTTCTTAGCCTACCGTAACAACCCAAAAAACAACAATAAAAGTATTCAAGAGAAAGGTTAAAAAAGGTTATGGGATTAAGGGAATGTAGTGGCTGAGCCCTCACCTACTACTGCACTCGCTGCTACGAATGGTCCCAGGGTGTAGCAGTTCTCGTAAAGAGACTGGACATCTTTAAGATAAAATGATGCAAACACTGACTTGCTCCTCCAATAAGTTGCATCCATAATGCTCTGCAGAGAACGGTTCTTATTAAAGGCCATCGAAGTGGCTACGGCTCTCACTTCGTGGGTCCTTACCTTCAGCAAAGCAAGGTCTTCATCCTTCATGTGAGAATGGGCTTCTCTAATCAGAAGCCTTATATAATACGAAACTCCGTTTTTGGACATGGGCATCGAAGGTTTCTTGATTGCACACCATAAGGCTTCTGACTGTCCTCGTATAGGTTTTGACCTATTAAGATAATATTTCAGAGCTCTGACAGGGCAAAGAACTCTTTCTAGCTCGTTACCCACCATGTTGGAAAGGCTAGGAATTTCAAACGATCTAGGCCAAGGACGTGAAGGAAGTTCATTCTTAGCTAAAAATCCGAGCTGTAAAGAACATGTTGCAGATTCGGATGTGAACCCAATGTTCTTGCTGAAGGCGTGAACCTCACTCACTCTTTTAGCTGTTGCAAGGCAGACGAGGAAAAGAGTCTTGAGGGTAAGGTCCTTGAAGGAAGCTGACTGGAGAGGTTCGAACCTAGGAGACATAAGGAACCTTAAGACTACGTCTAGATTCCAGCCTGGAGTGGGTAAACGACGTTCTTTAGAAGTCTCGAAAGACTTAAGGAGGTCTTGAAGGTCCTTGTTGGAAGAAAGGTCCAAACCTCTGTGACGGAGAACTGAAGCCAACATACTCCTGTACCCTTTAATCGTAGGAGCCGAAAGGGATCTCTCATTCCTTAGATGTAATAGGAAGTCAGCTATTTGGGTTACAGAGGTATTGGTAGAGGAAACTGCATTGGCTCTACACCAGCTTCGGAAGACTTCCCACTTGGATTGGTAGACTCTACGAGTGGATACCCTCCTTGCTCTGGCAATCGCTCTGGCTGCCTCTTTCGAAAAGCCTCTAGCTCTAACGAATCTTTCGACAGTCTGAAGGCAGTCAGACGAAGAGCGTGGAGGTTTGGGTGTACCTTGTCTACGTGAGGTTGACGTAGAAGGTCCACTCTTAGAGGGAGAGTCCTGGGAACATCGACCAGCCATTGTAGTACCTCTGTGAACCATTCTCTTGCAGGCCAAAGGGGAGCAACCAGCGTCAGCCGTGTCCCTTCGTGCGAGACGAACTTCTGAATGACTCTGTTGATGATCTTGAACGGTGGGAATGCGTAAAGGTCGAGATGGGACCAATTCAGCAGAAAAGCATCCACATGAACTGCTGCTGGGTCTGGAACTGGGGAACAGTACAAAGGAAGCCTCTTGGTCATGGAGGTGGCAAACAGATCTATCGTAGGCTGACCCCACAAGGTCCAAAGTCTGTTGCACACGCTCTTGTGAAGGGTCCATTCCGTGGGGATGACTTGATCTTTTCTGCTTAGGCGATCTGCTGAGACGTTCATGTTGCCCTGAATGAACCTCGTTACTAGAGTGAGGTTTAGACTTCTTGACCAAATGAGGAGGTCCCTTGCTATCTCGTACAGGTTCCTCGAATGGGTCCCTCCCTGCTTGGAGATGTAAGCCAAGGCTGTGGTGTTGTCGGAGTTCACCTCCACCACCTTGCCTAGCAGGAGGGACTTGAAGTTCATTAGGGCCATATGAACTGCCAGCAGCTCCTTGCAGTTGATGTGGAGCGTTTCCTGTTCCCTGTTCCATGTTCCCGAGCATTCCTGTCCGTTCAAGGTCGCGCCCCAGCCCGAGTCTGATGCATCCGAGAAGAGATGAAGATTGGGGGTCTGAATCGCTAACGATAGGCCCTCCTTGAGAAGGAGGTTGGTCTTCCACCACAAGAGAGTGGTCTTCATCTCTTTGGTGACAGGAATAGAGACTGCTTCGAGTGACAAATCCTTGTCCCAATGAGCTGCTAGATGGAATTGGAGAGGGCGGAGGTGGAGTCTCCCTAACTCGACGAACAGGGCTAACGATGACAGGGTCCCTGTTAGACTCATCCACTGTCTCACCGAGCAACTGTTCCTCTTCAGCATGCCCAGGATGCATTCTAGGGCTTGGCTTATCCTTGGGGCCGATGGAAAAACCCGAAAATCCTGACTCCGAATCTCCATTCCCAGGTAAACTATGGATTGGGAGGGAATGAGCTGGGACTTTTCTAAGTTGACTAATAGACCCAGTTCCTTGATCAAGTCCAAAGTCCAGTTGAGACTCTCCAGACAGCGACGACTCGTGGAGGCTCTCAACAGCCAGTCGTCTAAATAAAGGGAGGCTCTGATGTCCGATAAGTGGAGGAATTTTGCAATATTCCTCATCAGATGCGTAAACACCATAGGAGCTGTGCTTAGGCCAAAACACAGGGCTTGGAATTGGTACACAACCTTTCCAAAAACGAATCTCAGGAAAGGTTGGGAGTCTGGATGAATAGGAACGTGAAAGTAAGCGTCTTTCAGATCCAACGAGACCATCCAGTCATCCTGCCTGACCGCTGCTAGGACCGACTTCGTCGTCTCCATAGTGAACGTCTGCTTGGTGACATAAGCATTGAGCGCGCTGACGTCCAGCACCGGTCTCCAACCTCCTGTCTTCTTGGCCACCAGAAAGAGACGGTTGTAGAAGCCCGGGGATTGATGGTCCCGGACTATAACCACTGCCTTCTTCTGTAACAGGAGCGACACCTCCTGGTGTAACGCTAGCCTCTTGTCCTTTTCCTTGTAGTTGGGAGAGAGGTTGATGGGAGAAGTGGTCAGAGGGGGTTTGCGGCAGAATGGTATCCTGTAACCCTCCCTTAGCCACCTGACAGACTGGGCGTCTGCACCTCTTCTTTCCCAAGCTTGCCAGAAGGTCTTGAGTCTGGCTCCTACTGCTGTCTGGAGAGGAGGAGAGTCAGTGTTTGCCTTTTGAAGTCTTGGAACCTTTCCTAGACCTGCTCCTGGAAGAGTCTGGACGGGAGCTTCCTCGGCTGGGGGCTCTGCCACGAAAGGGCGGAATAAACCTTGTAGCAGGAGTATCAGCCACTGGGGTGCGGTAAGTCCTGGGAACTGAGGGAGCAACCTTAGCTTTACGAGCTGAAGAGGCCACAAGATCATGAGTGTCCTTCTGAATCAGGGCCGCAGACAAATCCTTGATAAGCTCTTCGGGGAACAAGAACTTAGAAAGCGGAGCAAAAAGGAGTTGAGACCTTTGACAAGGTGTGATGCTGGAAGAAAGAAAAGTACAAAGTTGCTCCCTTTTCTTAAGAACTCCTGAAACAAACATTGATGCAAGCTCGCCGGACCCATCCCGAATTGTTTTATCCATGCAGGACATTAAAAGCATGGCTGAGTCCTTGTCCGCAGGGGAGGTCTTCTTGCTCAAGGCCCCCAGGCACCAGTCGAGAAAATTGAAAATCTCAAAGGCACGAAATACACCCTTTAAGAAGTGGTCTAAGTCGGAGAAGGTCCAGCAGACCTTAGAGCGCCTCATCGCTGATCTACGAGGAGAGTCGACCAAACTTGAGAAGTCAGCCTGGGCAGAGGCAGGGACTCCCAAGCCTGGTTCCTCTCCTGTGGCATACCATACACCCGCCTTAGAAGTGAGCTTAGTAGGTGGGAACATAAAGGAAGTCTTCCCTAGTTGCTGTTTGGACTGCAACCAATCCCCTAATATCCTTAAAGCTCTCTTAGAGGATCTAGCAAAGACGAGCTTAGTATAGGCTGATTTAACAGGTTGCATGCCCAGCGAAAACTCAGATGGAGGAGAGCGGGGGGGTAGCAGAAACAAAATGGTCCGGGTATACCTCTCTGAAAAGAGCCAGGACCTTACGAAAATCAATGGGTAGAGGAGAAGACTTGGTTTCCTCCACGTCCGAAGAGGGATCTAGGTGCGCAGCTTCCTCCTCAGAAACCTCATCACCAGAGTGTAGCGAAGTGAGAGGTAAGGTAACAGCGGTATGCTGAACAGCAGAATCTGAACAAGCGGGTGCATAAACACTTGTGGCTTCATCCTCAAGTCTCTGTTGCTGAGTTAAAACCTGAGGTTCAGGCTGCAAAGACTGGTCAAGAAGAGTAGAGGAAGGTAGGCGCATGGGTTGAGGTGGCCGACTCCTAGCATGAGCTTCTTGTCTCAAGAGTTGCGCTTGCTGCAAGGATTGCGGATGCGCAGTAGCAGGTTCCTGAGGAACGAGTTGAGGTTCCTGAGGTGTGAGCTGCGAGAGCTGAGGTAGCGGCTGCGCAGAACGCAGTTCCTGTCTCGCGAGTTGAGGTTGCTGAGGTGCTTGAGGCTCTCGCCTTGAGGAGAGTTGAGGTCGCTGCAGCGAGAGCTGAGGTGTCTGCCTCATGGATGGAAGAGGTTGTCGTACCTCAAGAGGTTGTTGCTTCGATGGTCTAACCGCAAGAGGAAGAGGAGGAAGTAAGGCATAAGACTCCTGCTCCCAATGTTGAGGTTGTCTTAAGGAAGGCGGAGGTTGCTGCACACCGCTGGTAACTGGCAACTCAGAACGCAGTAAGGTAGCCTGAGGAACCTCAACTTCGTACGCCTGGCAGACTGGACTGCGGTGAGGCGGAGCGCTCGCAGGAGGTGGTGTAACCTTCTCAGCCTGAAACTCACGCATTAAGACCGCAAGCTGTGACTGCATGGACTGCAGTAAAGTCATCTTGGGGTCAACAGACGCTAAGGTCTGCTGAGGCAAAGCCTTAACAGAAGATGAGGTCTGTTGAGGCATCGCCTTACCTCTCTTAGGAGGTGTGCAGTCACCTGATGACTGCGGAGAGTCAGAGCTAATCCAATGACTGCAACCAGGTTGTAGAACTCTTGAGGTTTGGACTCTACGTTTAAGAGGTCTTGAGACCTGAGTCCAGCGTTTTCTCCCCGACATTTCTTCTGCAGACGAGGAAAATAAGGGCTCAATCGTCTGCGGGTGGGAGTGACGGTCTCTGTAAGACACGCCCGCAACCACCGAGGATACTTCTGTGCGCCGATCAAGGCCTGCCGAACCCTTTTGCCCTTCGACATTGCTTCTCCCCTGGGCTTGGGAGCTTGCAAGAGGTCCCGGACTGGGAGGACGACTGGCACGCACAGAAGTACCCTCACGCACAACACTGACACTGACACTAGCACTCGGCACCGCACTGACACTAGCACTTGGCACAGCACTGGCACTATCACCTCCCACTGCACTTTTGACCTTAAGTTCTTTGACGTCTGCCAAAAGAGACTTATGGTCACTAACCACCGATTCCACTTTGTCACCTAAAGCCTGAATGGCACGCAAAACATCGGACATATCAGGTTGAGCACAAATAGTAGGATCGGGGGTAGCCACTACAGGGGGAGGAAAAGGTTGAGGATCATGAGGTGAGGAAAAAAGTGAAGAGCGAGAAGAACTCCTCCTAACTCTCTCTCTCTCTAACTTGGTTGAATATTTAAGGAATCGAACAAATTCAAGTTCCGAAAGACCGGCGCATTCCTCACATCGATCTTCCAACTGACAGGGTCTTTCCCTACAGTCAGAACAAGCGGTGTGAGGATCAACCGAGGCCTTCGGAATACGCCTATTACAAGACCTACATCGTCTATGGGGTGGGGCTTGTGAAAGGTCAGACATCTTGAATCAAAGAGCTAGTCAAGGGGGATTCCAAATCAAGCAAAAGATCGTTAACCGTTAATCAAAACCAAATAAAAGCTATCTAAGCTAATAGAAGAGTTTCCAGTATAGCGAAAGCTGAAATCTTAGAGAAATACTTCACCAAAAACCGTGAACAATACTCCAAAATTATAAGCGTATCCAAGAACGTCTTGCCGGAAGCACGACAGAGGAAAAATTGAGGTGGTGTCAACAAGAAGTACTGCAGTACCTGGCCACAGGTGGCGCTGGTGAGTACACCCCCTTCTAGTATAGTGATAGCTGGCGTATCCCTTCCGTAGAATTCTGTCGGGCAACGGAGTTGACAGCTACATGATTATCGGGTAAGTTTAATATTGAAAAATCAAAGGCATTAACACTTGAATTCGGAAGTCTATATAAACTATGATGAAATAAATTCAATGATCTTGGCATCTGAATTCTACCTCTAAATCATGAACTCATTATCCGAGTTTTCTTCAAAACAAAAAAGCAACAATTTTTCATCTGATATACCGTACACAATTTTGAAATATGAAAGAATAGATGAAAAGCCATTAAGCCTTGACTTTGCATTAGTTGGTGTATCAAAAGACTTCTTTATCATCTCTGATTTGTGACTTTTTCACCAACTGACCTAAATATTTGCAGATCTTCAATACAAAATCAATATCCAAGACTATTTTCTACTATCCTTATCTATGCAATTAATTGAATTGGTCCCACAATCTGTTTCTTGTTTTTCTTTTCTATTTTTTTCCCAATAATTTCTTGTACAATTGCCACAGATTAGTTTTGAGCTGTATTCATTCTCAAGACGTCCTTACATCTGACAGCGGGAGCAGTTCGGCATATGATAGCAGTCCCATATGACATGTACCCCAATAGGAAATTTTCTAACCCTCATCATCAATATCCTTCTGAATTTCAGATCCATATCTTGGAATGATGTGAGCAGTCCCACCTGGGGAAGGTTTCGTGAATACAAACTTTTTTTGTATGTTAGGCAATGATTGTTCTTTTCATAATTTTTCTTCTGTAGTAACAAACCTGCAAACAAAGAAAAAATATATAGAAAGTGCCCTTTAATTGAATATAGAATGATCACACAAAACTATTCAATGTGCATTAAAGTATAACAATCTCTATAAAAAGGGGCAACAATATTATCAGTAAACTCCATCTAATACAAGTAATGTAAAATATATCATAACTAATAATTTATTGATAAAATGTTAGCAAAGCAGAGCACGGAATGACATTTGTGAGGCCTTGGTTCACAAGTGCAAATTCTCGGAACACTACTACCTTAAATATTTCTTAAATACATATAGGGATAACCTTAAATCACTTAAAGTTTAGATCAACTGATATTGGTTCAATTGGTATGCTATATTGCATCATGCAAAAGCTTATCTTTCATTATTTTTAGCTTTAGCCGGTACATTCATTTTCCTCACCAAAACTGATTATTGCATTAAATGTTGTCAAATAACTTTCCAATGAGAATGACAAAGCAAGAGGAAAATGCCACATTGGATTGTCTTATCTTGGCAAAATGTTATTCGAGTCCATACTTTTAAATGAGGAAACCTTGAAAGAAAACAGACTCTAGGCTACCTTAGGTCTGTTCTAGATTTCTGAAATATATAGAACCAAATTCCTTCTCTAAGTACAGAAGAGGGGAAAAGAAATTTGTGAAAAATGAGAATAAATGTGAATAATGGGAACAAACTGGTGAAGACTAGGAAGATAAGCTCATGGAAAAATGGTAAGAGAAACTAGTGAAAAAAGGATATAAAAAACATTAACTGAACACCGCTCCAATACTGAATGTGAGGAGAGCACTGGGCTACTGGAGTTTTTTGGACAGAGTTACTTATTTGGGCTATATAACTGAACGCTGGGGCTTGTGAGGCTCTTCCGCTTCCAAATGCAAGGGAGGGGGGATTTCTGCAGTTACAATATGAAGTAAAGGTTAATAGGCTGTAGAGCAAAATGAAAAATAAGTGGTAACGTTAACAAATCAGAAGGATATAAAGCAAGTACAGCTAGGGACAGGAAGAACATTGCTAAGGCCCTGAAATACTATCATGCCTACAGTACATGACATGAGGTGCACTTTTGACACTAACCCTCACAGCTGTAATGGGCAATGGAGATCCTCCACATTTGAATTTCAAACTTAAAATATTACATGTCTGAAAATCTTAAATGTGAAGTTTTACTATACGGTTCAATTTACCAACTTCGGTATGGCCAAAGCAAAGTCCTTCAAAAGAAGGCAACTGTGTTACCCCATACGAATGGGAAAAAGCACGCTAGTAGAAGTTATGGTCTAGTCTATGATAGCATCTTGCTGAAATTCACCGAGAGGTTCTGCTAATCTCAAGGTTCTCTCCATTCAGATAGTGAAACTTAAAAAATAGGTTCCAAATTATGTCAATGGGTATCTCAGAACTGTGTTAGGATTTTTGACCCATTAAAGGCTAAGAAAGAAAATTATTGGAAAACTCAAGGATATGTATAATACGTTTAGTACAACACAGACAAATTTTCACAACTTTCTAATGCTCATAACTTGAAAGGATAAATGTTCCACATTGAGACTTATGATAAGAGCATTTCTGAAGGTCATCTTAGTTCTATCTTATTGCCTTTGCCCATTGCATTTGGATTTTACTTCAATATTAATGATACACCAAGCAATAAAAAGATCTGACACCATACTGTATCAAGAAAAATCATGTTCCTGAAGAAGAATCCAACCTCTGGTTATAGCAACATGAATTGAAACCGAAAGACTTTTATATAAATATCATCAATATTCACAGATTCCAATGAACCAAACTAAGGACCTAAGTTTCTGAATACTGAAGTCTCCGCTCCGGAAAACTTGCTAAAGAAGAATAAATCATCAAAGTTTCCTCCCTTACCTCTGTCATACCAGAGATGTTTTTTACTTTAACTCTGGCACCTTTCAGAGTGTGCTTTCCATTGATCCTCATGCGGTTAACTTTTTACTGTTCCTGAGGAACAAGAAGGCCCTTTCAGTCACTGAGGTAAAAGCTACCCCTTCGGCCTTGAGCCAAGCATTCAAACAAAGGACTGGATCTCTTTGACTCTTGGGAACTCTCAGCCCTGATTTGAAGTTTCGACCAGTCTTGACCTATTGAGAACTAAAACCGCCCTCCTGGGATGTGACAAAGATCCTGTAGCCCTTAAAAACAGCATACAAACTTTTGACATATTAGAGATTTATGATTTCAGTTGAATTTGTTTGTATTTCCAAATGTTTGTAAGTTGAGGACCTCCCTATACATAACCAAATCAATGTTTATATAAACTTTGGGTACTGACAAATCTAGCCAACTATGATGATGGACTTCATTGAAGTGAGACTTACCATATTGCTTGTGATGGTGTCCCGTTGTGTGTTGTCCATTTGAGGGTGGCATCCTGTAGTGGGGTGTCCATTTGAGGGTGGCGTCCTGTTGTGGGTAGCTCAAGTTGTCCCCCGGTGTAGGGGATCCATCATCATAGACTGCATTATTTGCCGAGGGTATTATCCAGATACCTGCAAAGGTTCAATAATGAATCATTTCATGAAACTGGATAACTGTAACAGTAAATTCAATTTTCTGAGATGTGTTTGAAAAATCATATTCCTGACAAACATTTTAGAATAAATGATTTATCTGGAGGAGTTATTCAACAACGATTATTTAAGAATGATTAATGATTTACAAGATATTTTTCTAATCAAGATATGTGCCATCAATAGTATAAAATTTAGCGTGTGTTTTGGAATAAACAATTACATGACAAATTTCTTCCAAGTGTGAATTTGCACTTTACCACAACATAAATTTAATTATCTTGTCTCTCACGCGAGCCATGTCAACATACAATCAGCGGCAAGAGGCTCGTCCAAACATCTATCTATCTATCTACCAAGGCACTTCCCCCAATTTTGGTAGGTAGCCGACATCAAACAAATAAAAAAAAAAAAGGGGGACCTTTCATCTCTACGCTCCTCCTAACCTGACGAGGGACTCAACCGAGTTTGGCTGGTACTGCTCGAGTGCCACATCTCATCCTTCCCTGTTATCCACCACAGATGAAGCTTCAAAATGCTTAATCCCCTACTGCTGCTACCTCTGTGGTCAACCAAGGTAACCAGAGGAAGCAGTAGGGCCTACCAGAACTACGTCACAATTGCTCGCCACTCATTCCTATTTCTAGCACGCTCTTTTGCCTCCTATCACCCAGAACTACTTCACTCCATCCATCCACCCAAACCTTGGCCGCCTTCTTGTACTTTTCCCATCAACTCTTGCTTTCATCACCTTCTTTAGCTGACAGCCATTTTCCATTCTCTCAACATTACCAAACCACTCCAACACATTCATATCCACTCTAGCTGCTAAATCATTTCTTACACCCGTTCCAAATATGGATTAATAGAATACTGTATTAAGTAAAAGCTATTTCTTAATGATCTCTTTTTTTGTAGTTGGAAAAAATGAAATAGGGAAAAATGTCGATGTTTCCTTTAGATTGAAAATAAATCAAGATTTCAAAATTCATAAACTTACCTCGACATTATACCATTCCCAATTCGATGTCGCTGACAAAGTCATTTCCATACATCTACATAGGTTCGATTCGATACAACCCAAGTTTATTATTACAAGCCAAGCGGCAGCTCTAAGCTTGAAAACCAAAATAACATTGAAAAACTTGACTTGAATTTCTTCCAAAATCAAGAAAATTTTCAACTATCGCAAGTATGTTAATTATAGAAATTTCTCACTATAGCATAAAGCTCTTGAAAAACTAATAC
>NC_090737.1:118691230-118710525 GCF_036898095.1 Palaemon carinicauda | reverse complement strand
GACTTTCGTGCTTTCAGCCAAAAATAGTTTAGGATTTCAGATTAACTCTGTCTCGAGAATAAAGACACAAGGGAAAATTTGCATTATGAAAACAGTGATGCATAAGACTCAATAAAAATTGAAGGGGTCAAGAGTTAATTTTGACACTTTTGTGCTTATCTATGGCAATATCAAGTTTGTAATTAGAATCGTTTTGACAACAATGCTCGTGGACTATCATAAATTTACTTTCAAATGTTGTATCACAAATAGTTTTTAACTTTTGAGCAAGATGACCGTCGTAAGCAAACTTTTAAAAAGCAAAATAACTTGATAACAGGATGAAACCTGAAAATAAAGATACCTGATAAATAATTTTTCCACCCATATGCCGAGTTCAACAGGCAATCTCTTTATCGTGGTGGCCTGTCGGTAACTTCCCAGACTAGGGTTCGAGTCACGCTCAAACTCTTTAGTTCCTTTAGTGGTTGCAGCCTCACCATCCTTGTGAGCTAAGTTGAGTTATCAGCAGCCAATGCCTGGCCCTCCCTGGCCCTAGCTTTGGTGGAGAGAAGGTTGTGCGCTGATCATATGAATATATGGTTAGTCGCTAGGGCATTGTCCTGCTTGCTAGGGCAATGTCCCTGTCCCTTGCCTCTGCAATTCATGAGCGGCCTTTAAACACCAGGTTTTACATTCGACCTTTTATCTTTAAAAATGGGGGTCGCGACTCATCCCCCCGGATCCGCTGTTGTGTTCTCTCTTAATATAAAGTTATTGCTTTTCTATGGGTTAAACAACAGCCTGAAAAAGCCACAAACAAATTTATCTTGAGTCCTATAATTATTGCTATAAAAAGTAACTATGAGGGTACACTTGATCGTACTATTTTATCTTATTTTTCCTGGTTTTCTTTTTAAGTTTTTATAGTTCATATATGAAATTTTAATGTTACTGTTCTTAGCATATTATATTCTGATTGTCCATTACTTATCTTGTGGTTAATCTTATTTCCTTTCCTCACTAGGCCATTTTTCCTCGTTTGAGCCCTTGGGCATCCTATTTTTTCAACTAAGGCTCTAGCTTAGCTAGATATATTAAAAAATACTCTCTGCAATAGGAATTATGTTTGTTCCTTACAATACAGAAAGGTCTTTAAAATTATCTACATCCTTGCACAATGAAAATTAAAAATGCAGCTTTTGATTTTGCAGAATTTAGAAAAAAAAAACTTTAGTTAGATTTTAAAGTCAAAATGGCGAAAGTCACATCAGTATTGAAAGCCTTATAATATCCGGCCATTTACCACTAATGGTCGTTTCAGGTCTACAGCAGGTGTTATTCCCCCCGCCCCCCACACACTTGTGATACTGGAAATGGATTTCTTTCCCAGGTAAGAGCTCTTTATCTTAACGTTCTGTATCCCAAAGAAACGCCTTCACATATAAACAAATAAAGGAGGAAGATTTCCAAGTTATCATCACTATTAAGTTTCAAGATAGACATCTAATGTTTAATTAGCTTTCAGATTTTATTGCTCTTAAAACATTGACAAAAATTTGATTTTACTAAAGATTACGAAAGAAAAAAATATTGGGACAAAATTGACAATATAATATTTCTATTAAGACACTACCCTTCTGCGAAATTTATGAAAGCAAAATGTTCTATTTTTGTGTATTTGAAATCTCTGTACAGCGAAATGATTGTGCAATTATCAACTCTTTATATTCACGTATATTCCCCAGGTTTCCAATGGTAAAAAATATAGTTTTAAAATGTTTTCATTTAGATTTAAATATTAATAATCCCAAGACCTAGAAAAGTTCTTACCAACAAAAAATAGGGTTGCGTAATATGAAAATAAACCGAGAAAAGCTTAGCTACATTTTAATCTTTCAGGCTAACAATGTTGTAAATTAAGTTTTTTTTCCTAAACTAGTTTGCTTTTATGGGCGATACAGTCCCTAGGCTAACACCCTCTTTATGATTCATCCTGTTCCCTGTATTTGAGAGGTCAAGTATTTCAAGACTAAACATTAAGCTCACAACAGAAGCCATCTGAAATCTAACCCCTCTCTGGCAGTCAGTGTAAAGGCCTTTCCACACTGAGGGAAAATGCAGGACGGGCACCCTGATTTAGAGGATGAAAAAAAAAAAAAAAAAAAAAAAAAAAAAAAAAAAAAAAAAAAAAGGACAGAGAGGATGTCCCCAAACCAAACAGTCCAAGACAGTCAGTAGGAACAGGCAGGCGAACGTATGACATAGGCACACCGGGAAGAGTTAATCGGCAATAGTCAGGCGCCTAACCAGTACCTCAACCACGGGCAAGTTTACTTAAGATGGTTTGCCCGTTTCCTCGTCTATGACGTTATCTACGCTATTTGTTCGTCACCCATACAACAAAATTGGTAATTGACCGCCGTGCACTTAACCCTCTTGTGTTTGGGCCTTATCCAATCTCAGAAACCATCATAAGTCGAACCATTCTTTCAACACTAATAGGGAAGCTCCGTTTCAGACAACACAGACGCAAGAGTGCATTATTTTCCTGAACGTAAGGATTTATGTTCAATATATCAAACTTCAAATCCCTAGTTTAAGCATTTCCAGGAGTACAGAGTCATCATTAAACTATCGTTTGCTTCAGATTACTCAGTTTTCCAGTTCGTATATCAGACCTAGGTTAAAATAACAAAAGTTTTAGTTCATCTTTCTGAGAAACGCCAAACTTTGATTCTGCAAATCTGGTCATCAGAAGGCAATGAGGTTTCTCATTTGAAATCATTAAAAAATGAAGTTACTTATTAAATTATGTATTTTCATATAAATGTTAATCTTTTGTAAGGTCGCCATGCGGTTTATCTTATTACAAACCAAGTCACCCTTTTAAGAACGGGCGTTTTAGTTCAGAAGTAAAATGGCAAAATCTAATTTCTTTAAATTAGTTTCCAGCCTTGAGACCAAATATGAAAATTTGCCATCCAATTCTAACAATTCTATAATGGCTTAAAGATCAAGCAAATATGACAATAATTTAGTAGACGTACAAATTTATTTGGAGATTATACAACCCGACCTTCATAAAATGAAAATGAGGGATCAAACAGCCATAAATCAGACCTTCATAGAACGAAGAGGGATCAAACAACCATAAATTATATATGAACAATCTCATTTGAATCTACTGTCGAATGTTTAATGAATCAAGACTTATTACAAATGAACAACTATATAAAAAAAGTTCAAATTTTCTACAGTAGCTAACTCGACAGGATTTTTTTTTTATGGCAGCATTACCAAAACTGGCAAAATTTAAAGTAATTGTTATATCAGCACTAAAGTTAATATCGAACACACCTTATCTGTAAAGGAACCCTCCATGAAAATAAGCTAATATTTATTTTTGTTTTAACCTACCAGTAACCTTTACCGTAATTACTAGAAATTATACTTTGCCAAATCTTCAGTATAAACAGTTTCAAAAACCTCCAATCGACTACTTTATACATATTTGGAGGATTTCCAGTGACGATCTTGAAGTATTTATAGATCTTGACAGGGTTTCCAGTAACAAAACCGTCATAGGTAGAAATTGAAGTTTTTGATAACCGAATAGGGTCTTTAAATCATTTCATCCTGAAGTCGAGCCATCCAATCTGGAAAGCGAAAATTATCAGAAATGTTTCTTGTAAAAGTTTGGTATCCCTACATAAATGACATCTAAGGGCTGTAGTATCAAATAGATATTAACAGTATAATGAAATAAATTTCGCACAAAGCTTACAGCTATATACTTTACACTTTGAATAGGATTAAAAATGTTATATAGAAGAAGTTAAGACAAAATTTGATCATCAGGCTTTAAGTAAACTGCAGATCCCAAATAATGTAGAAAAAAGTCACACTTACCAAAATAAAACTAAAGGGTTAAAAGCAAGCCTCCCTATAGCACACGGTAGACAAGGTCTACCGTGCGCTATAGGGAACGTCCTCCCACAATCAGGGGCACCGCCCCTGATAGGGGAGGACTAGCTTGCTTAGGATTGCAATAAAAACAAACTAAAATAATACTTGCCTTTTAGTTCAGACTTAAAATACATCACCAGACTCCAGCGTTGTCATCAGTCATGTGTATTTAGAAACTTGTGGGTCTTTACACAAGGATACCACACAACACCAACTATTAATCATGGAGGATTCCCATACAGCTATGGTTGAAACGCACAGGCAACCGGGGGATCCCAAAACTTTTTCCTGAAAATTCAAAGAAACCGGGAAGTTAAAAATTGGGTATTCTAAACCAATACCATTTTAGATATAAAAACCTGTATGTTAAACTGGTATTTGTATAAATTTAGTGTACATAAAAAACCTTTATATCAATATCACTCTAATACATCTAAAATATATAAAATAAATTAGAAACTTACACAAACGAAAATCAAATCGACACAGTACTTACCTTGTCAACTACACGGGCCTCGAGTTATACTATATATGGCTTACCATCAAACACCCAACTGGTCGAAGTTATGGCAGAGCACCCAGAGAAAGCTTCGCTATGCCCAGCCAAGGACTCTAAACCGAAAAAAGGTAGTAACTACTGTACAACAATGTAACTATCACTCGCTTGGTCCATATCTTGAAAGATAGAGGATAAAAAGGCGAGAATAAAAGCTATCATTACAGAATCATCGACTTCTTATAATTACCATGGGATCACCTTTTTGAAATCATAGCTATCTAGCTCTATTGCATATATGTGGAAAGAGGAATGTGTATTATATATATATATATATATATATATATATATATATATATATATATACATATATATATATATATATATATATATATATATATATATATATATATATATATATACATATATATATATGTGCATATATATATATATATATATATATATATATATATATATATATATACAGGGGACACAAAAAAACCGGTCATCACCAAAAAATGAATAACTTCCAAAATTTTATCTAGAGGGACACAAAACTTTAGCTACATTAGGTTAAGTGTGTGTAGCATACATCTCCAAAGTTTTAAGTCTGTACAACAAAAACTCTTTGTTTCACTGGCTCTCCAAAATGTACTCCAAAGGAGCTCCCCGGTGCTACAGGCACATTTGAATGCGACGGGCAAAGTTCTCGGTGACCCTCCCACATTCCTCCCCTGGGATCACTCTTATTGCTGCTGTGATTGCTGCCTTCAGGTCAGGGATAGTCTGGGGGCTGTTTCCATATACCCTGTCCTTAAGGTATCCCGAGAGATAAAAATCTGGGGTGTTAAGGTCCGGTGAATGTCGCGACCACCCCAGGTCACACCTGTGACTGATCAGTCGGTCAAGGAAACGCTGCTGTAGCCATGCCAAGGATTCGTTTGAAGTATTGGGAGTTGCACCATCATGCTGGAACCCCTAGAGGACCTTGAATACTCCTCTCCGTCGACCAAGTGCTGTCCAGAACTTGCTAAGCACCTGGACATATCACTTGGTGTTGACTGTTACAGACCGCTCATTGTCGTCCTCGAACCAGAATGGTCGAATGATGCCATGTTTGGAGATGGTGACCTAGGCAGTGCACTTCACCAAGTGTAATGGCCTTTGCAGCCAGTGCTCAGGGGGTGTGCTACCCCAGAAGATATTACTCTTCGAGTTCAAGTGACCTGACAACAGAAAATGTGTCTCGTCCGAAAACCAGACATTGCCAAGGAAGTCTGGCACAGCGTCAATCTTGTCGCAAAAGTTATGTCATCAGGTGTAAGCTTATGTTTAATCTGTATCATGTAAGGATACAGGTGGAGATCTGCATTCAAAATTCTCCGCACAGACTCCGATTAATTTCAAGCTCCTGACTTCACCGTCGCACAGACTTTCTTGGGCTGCGGACAACAGAGTCTCTGACTGCATCAATGTTGTTTGGTGTCCTTGATGATTTCGGTTGTCCAGAGTGTGATTGTCTGTTAGCGTCTCTACAATTGAGGTTATGCACAGTCCCATGGGTTTTGAACTTGTTGACCCATCTGTAGATCATTGAGTGGACAGGAAATTCTTGACATCTGAACCGTTCTTTTATTCAAAGAAATTAAAAACCAAGCTTTTCTTTGGAGACATTTCTAATATGAACAAATTAAAAAGGTTTCATGAAATGAAGCTTAAATTTTACGAAAACAAAACCTACAATATTTGATAAAACTAAAACAAAATAACAGCTTCCGTTCAATAGATGCTGCAAGAAAAATGTAGTAAAGATGTGGAAGATCTCTCTCTCTCTCTCTCTCTCTCTCTCTCTCTCTCTCTCTCTCTCTCTCTCTCTCTCTCTCTCTCTCCCAAGGTGTAAAAAATCATTTTATGAGCTGGGGATGAAGAGATTATATTTCTGATATCATTAAGTTGGAGGAAGTGGAGAGAATGATTAAAATTCGACGAGTAATTGATAGTTGATAGTTGAACGGAAGGATGTAGGCGCTCCAGTAATTACAGATATAACTCGGAGGTAGCCAGCTGATAGGGTTTTTCGGGAATGTTTAGTCATGCATTAAAATATTTGTAGAGATTACTGCTATTGCTGTCATTGCATAAGGCATTTTCGCCCTATAATACTCAATTATAAAGTGAAAATTGTTTAAAAACACATGAAAGATAGCTCTAAAATAGCTGAATATTTTCAGCTTCCAGCGGGCTTACAGCAATTCGTATTCTATTTGATTATATAAAGTTATTTTATGAAGAGTTTTTTTTTTTTTTAGATTACAAAAACTCTTTACCTGGAGCCAAACGGGTTATATCACCATTAATACAAACGGTTGTAATTAACGTTCCAATGAGCTTAGCATATGCTAACTTCAAAATATCATATTTTGTGTGTTGTGTTGATATTAATCATTGAGTTATGTTTAACTTACTTCTCTCTCTCTCTCTCTCTCTCTCTCTCTCTCTCTCTCTCTCTCTCTCTAAGGGAAAAAAGTGGATCATTTACATAACTCTCCCTTTCAAAGGTGAAGTATAAATATTAAAATATGTTAAAAAAGCTGCAAGGAAATTGGTGAGAGGAACTGTTTCTTTCTAATAATGTGTTGAATAAAGACTGTTTAAAGGTTACTCATGAGTGGCACAGGCAAGGGACAGTGACATTGTCCTATCAAGTAGGACAATGCCCTAGAGACTGACCTATTACATATAATCAGCGCCCAAGCACCCATCCCCCTCCCTCCACTCAAGCTAGGATCAAGGAGGGCCAGGTAATGGCTGCTGATAACTCAGCAGATAGACCTATAGGCTCCCCCAAACCCCCCATCCTTAGCTCACAAAGATGGTGAGGTTGCATCGAGTACAGGAACTAACGAGTTTGAGCGGGACTCGAACCCCAGTCTGGCAATCACCGGCCAAGGACGCTACCACCAGGCCACCACAACCCAAAAGAAGAAGAAGAAGAAGAAGAAGAAGAAGACTTTATTGGAGGAAATTGTTTGAGAATATAACAGAAACTCAAGACATCGTTAAGTACAGATGTACATGTAAGTGCGTTTGTAGGCCAGAAAAGCTGTTATAACGTTTCATTATAGGAAATTAATTCATTGATGCTAAGGAAGTTTTCTGCACGGTGGTTTATCCTTGATTTAATCATTTTCAAGTTTCTAATACCAAGATTAGATTCAAATAAAGATAAAAAGAAAAAATAAAGAGTTTTTTCATTCATCCAGTTTCTTGAGGACAAAGAACAGAAGTGTGTTATAATAATTTTTTATGTTTCTAATACCAAGATTTGGTTTGAATAAAGATGTAAAGATAAAATAAGAAGTTTCTTCATTCATCCAGTTTCTTGACAACAAAGAGCAAAAGTGTATTTTCCTTTCATCATGCGATGCCAATCAATAATGTTTCCGGGTCCGAATTCTGTTTGCATTTCATTTATTGATGAATGCAAATATCGAATGTTGGTTTTTCATCACGGGTAAATCTTTGAAGTACCGTTGCCTGTCAAATGGACGTATCACACAGCACAGCCAAGCAAACCATAATACTTTTGTAATATACGAGCCATCGACCATCAGTGTCAGTATTGTTTTCATTTTGTTGCATCATTAAGATTGCAACATTAGTCTCCTTGATAATCATTCACCAGACTTTTGAAGATTTTTCTTTTCTTTTATATATCCAATCTTTAAAGGGAGTTTATCCATAAGATTCAGGGCTATATTGGTCGATTTTAAAGTTGGCGTTCATGGTTGAATACATAATTCACGTCGTGATTTTAAGTGCGTGCGAATTATTTGCATTCTTAGTACAGACGTAGTTCCCTACCATCTCCCCCTGTCTAATAAAGAGTTATACGCGGACTGATAGTCTACCAGATGGTCTTGGTAGGTAAGCTATACGAACTAACACATAATGTACCAAATAGGATATAGAAACAGTCATGCACTCATTGTATATTTTTCTAATACTCTGGTTTCTTTCTTTCTTTTTCAATTCCAAAGTTGTTGGTGAAGGAATTGACGAGATACTCATGAGAGTTGTGTGTGAGTGAATCTGGGTATTTTTTTCCTGTCACACTCAGTGGGATTGTTAGACGTATGGCTACTCGATCTCTGCCCGTCCCTCATTTAGCGGGGAGAGACAGCAGTCATACCCTGATTAGATGAGTTACCACGAGAGGTACACTCAGAAACCACAATCTCTCACAAATTGCTGAAACAACTGAGATATGGCTAGGAAAGTGGGAGGGGTGGGAAGGGTTGAATGTGTGTGTGCATAAAGAAAAAAAAAAAAACTCACTAAAATTCCTTCGTGAGAATTCAATTACTGTCATATTATTATTATTATTATTATTATTATTATTATTACTACTACTACTACTACTACTACTACTACTACTACTACTACTACTACTACTACTACTTCCTAAGCCACAACCCTAGTTGGAAAAGCAGAATGCTATAAGCCAAGGGGCTCCAACAGGGAAAATAACCCAGTGAGGAAAGGAAACAAGGAAAAATAAAATATTTAAAGGGTAACCACATTTAAATAAATATCTCCTATATAAACTATAAAAACTTTAACAAAAACAAGGGAAAGAGAAATAAGATAGAATAGAATTCCTTATATCCATCTGCTACTTTCTTTGCTATCTTTCTCACGTGATGAATTCAAAATCATCCTTTCAAGGAATTCAAAATACTATAAGTTAAGCTCCCCCCCCAAAAAAAATTAATACAGAAAAATCTGAAGAAATTTTCGGAATTTTTTTTTTTTTAATTTTTTCTAAAATTTTCACATCATTTAAGCATTTCTTTGGTATTCATATCCTTCAAATCAAAAGTTGTTCAAGAAATGAATCAGAATTTCCTAGTTCAGTAAAAATCCTTAAATTCTAATCTAGGCAAAAATACAATCTTGATCCCCTTAAGCCAAACAACGCCTTATTTCCTTTGAAGATTATATGAGCTTTTCTGTCAACTTTTGTTCAAAGGTCAACGACGTCGTGGGTTGAAAGAACAAAATTATGCAACGGAGACTTTCCTTTGGTAAAAGGGAATAGGGTTAGGTCAAAGGTCATTTGAAAACTTGAGATATTAAATGAAGGTATAGTACACAAATGATATTGGAATAATTAAAAAGGCAGTATTAGAATAATTACAAAGTCATAATTGGAGTAATTAAAAAGGCAATATTGAAATAATTGAAAAGGTAATATTAGAATAATTAAAAAAGCAATATTGTAATAATTAAAAAGGCAATATTGGAATAATTCATTAAAAAGGTAATATTAGAATAATTAAAAAGGCATTATTGGAATAATTCATTAAAAAAGTAATATTAGAATAATTAAAAAGACAATATTGGAATAATTTACTAAAAGGCAATATTGGAATAATTAATTGAAAAGGCAATATTGGAATAATTAAACAGGCAATATTAGAATAATTAACTGAAAAGGGAATATTGGAATAATTAAACAGGCAATATTAGTATAATTAAAAAGGCAATATTAGAATAGTTAAAAAGGCAATATTGGAATAATTGATTAAAAAGGCACTATTTGAATAATTAAAAGGCAATATTGGAAAAATTGATTAAAAAGGCAATATAGCAATAATTAAAAAGGCAATATTAGAATAATTAAAAAGGCTATAATAGAATAATTAATTAAAAAGGTATTATTGGAATAATTAAAAAGGCAATGTTAGAGTAATCAATTAAAAAGGCTATATTGGAATAAGTAATTAAAAAGGCAATTTTGGAATAATTAAAAAGGTAATATTAGAATAATTAAAAAGGCAATATTGGAAAAATTAAAAAGTCAATGTTAGAATAATTAGAAGGGTAATATTAGAATTATTAAAAAGGCAATATTGGAATAAGGAATTAAAAAGGCAATATTGGAATAATTAAAAAGGCAATACTGGAATAATAAAAAAGGTAATATTGGAATAATTAAAGAGGGAAAGATCGAAAGTACAGGAAATTACTTAATGATATTCTTAAAGAAATATGAAAAATATGGTAATTGTTAAAAACTGTTCTTGAAAAAAAGTTCCATATTTGGAAAATAATTTTTAATAATTATCTTGAATTCCTTAAATACCTTGAATAGCTTTCAGTATCTTTGAGTAATTATTTTCATAAAATTTGCTTTATTGTACATTTGTAAACAAACGTATATTTTTATTAAATATAATTTCAAATATTCCAGAGTAATTCTTAGCAAAAAGTATTTATCTAGATATTTCGTAATCAGAAATAAGTCATATGTTATTGCAATTTGCTAATGTTTTTATTTCTCCTTTTCCCCTTATATCACTGAAGTTCTTTTTTTAAAGACTGAATCAATAAATGAATTAATATTTATGTATATCAATATATATATATATATATATATATATATATATATATATATATATATATATATATATATATATATGTATATATATATGTATATATATATATATTGATTTAAAACCTCAAGATTGAGATGACTGGCACTATCTAACTAAGGCCCTTTGCCTCAATAGGCTTGGGAGGAGAGGATGAGATATACAGTATATATATATATATATATATATATATATATATATATATATATATGTGTGTGTATATATATATATATACAGTATGCATATACATACATATATATATATATATTTATATATACATATATATATATATATATATATATATATATATATATATATATATACATACACACACACACACACACACACACATATATATATATATATATATATATATATATATATATACAAAACATATAATTAAGTACATTCTCTAGATAAACCAGAAATAAGATGATCTATTGACTATAATGTAGCATAAAGGAAACAATAGACACCTTGCATTTTCCATCAAAATAGTTATAATTCTTTTGATTATCATTATCACCACTATTGTTATCATTAATAAGATTATGTTTCTATCAAAATTTCAAGTACTTCCTTCACCAAATGTGCTCTTATTGTCTGAGAGGCAAATCCAAACGTCTACTACAGCTGGGTAATTAGTAGTCATTGTCTGGTGTCGCCTGGTCCTGCCTTGGGTTAAGATGGGGTGTGAGGGCTAATGGTTATTTTAAATGTACATCAAAGAGCAAACATCTGTCTCCTGCTTCTCTTTTTCATGAGTGACCTTTAACTTTTAAAACGAAATCATATTATTATTATTATTATTATTATTATTATTATTATTATTATTATTATCATTACTAGCTAAGCTACAGCCCTAGTTGGAAAAGCAAGATGCTATAAGCCCAAGGGCTCCAACAAGGGCAACATAGCCCAGCGAGAAAAGGATATAAGGAAATAAATAAACGATATAAGAAGTAATGAACAATTAAAGTAAAATATTCTAAAATCATTAACAAAATTAAAACATATATACATAAACTTATTATTATCGCTAGGTCGGGGGGTGGGGGAGCAGCTGATATACAGGGAAATTTACTATTACTTTTTTAATGTTTCTCTTTTCCCTTTCGAATATTGTCTTCCAGTCTTTTTTAGCATCTTTAAATCAAGGATACAATAAATTCCTGAAATTATCTTAGTACAGTTATGTTGTTGGTTAGGAAAATAAAAAGAGTTTGAGACGAAATCGAACGTTGATATTTAAAAAAAAAAATCTGTGACCAAAGTAGAGAAGAGAACTAATAAGGGTCTGAGGAGAATTTCGATTAAAGATAATTTATATCTAACATCAGTAGCTTCAAAATTAAGTAGCCGAGACCTGAGGTAAAGGAAAGTGTACAAAGAAAACCGAAAAAAGATTCAGGAAACGTTTCGCAAACCCAGAGGTTTTATATTGGTTGTTTACACCGAATTTCTGGTGATATACAATATGAACACCAGCACTGAAGTTGCGAGAAAATATTGGGAAAACACACAATGGCCCCAATAACCATAAATATCTTCGCTCTGTCTTCGCACAGGATTAACTTTTGGCCAACATTTTCATGTGATCTTTACTAAGGCCATGACATAAATCGTTAAAAAAAAATAAAAGAACAGAGAGTATTTTTTATCATTTTTAAGGCCACATAAATTTTGCACGTTAATAATAGTTGTACCATTAAGTGTCATTAGGCGCTTATGAAGTGAGGTTATTAACCATACAGCCTTCTCCTTGAATGTTCATGGGATATATGCAATAACACTCTATGGTATTTCTTTTTTAGTTAACTACCCAATGCTAATTAACTTCGCTAACTGGAAGGTCATCATTAAAAGTTTTGTGATGAATGATGTGTAGATGTGTAGAGTTATTCTATTCCCAGTCCCATTCTTGAAATTCCTTGACCATATATATTTCGCTGCTGCATAAAGGCCTTTCTTTTTGGATGAAATAAAAAACCCACATCTTTCAAAACGCGGGTTGTCAATAATTTTGAAATTGGGAAAGGAGTTTTGTACCTGCCAGCTGATGGAGGGGGAAAAGGTTGAGTGTAAAAGAGACCACAGGCCCCATTTTCCTTTCAGTTGTTTTATCCTTGGTGTCTTTATTTTCTACTGACTCTCTTTGTGAAGAAGAGCTGTCTTCCCCCAGCCGCAGGACAGTGGCCAAATGAGAGAGGGTGTCGGGAAAAGCAAATGAATGGGAAAACGGTTATTACCTAAGCCAAGTTTATAGTTTCACCTCTTTCTGTTTGTTTGTTTGTTCGTCACCAACGTAACTCCAAATGTTACAGATGAATTTTAATGAAGACTTCAGGATATGTCAGAAATTAGCTAACTTAGAAGTGATTAGACAATGGTGGTGATCCGGATCGTCATCTGGATCTAGGATCTTTCAAAAGGATTCCTAACTATTGCTAGATTAGACAAATTTTGGTATTTCTCCTCAAATGAATAAAAAGGTATCTAGTTAAGGTCAAGATGGTATGAGAGAGGGAACTGAGCTGCCTTGGCGGAGATCTGCGTTCTCTGATCACTGTTTTTACTTATTGAGTATTGTGGTTAACGCTGCGGTCGCCAGAGGTCATTAGCATCGGACGCCCACCTTTTTATCTCACGGGGGTTGAAATGTCACGAGGGCGTGACTGGAAGAAAACAAACAAAGAGAAAATCCTCCTTGAGTTAGGAGGCGTCAAATCAATACATATAACCAGTCATGATACTCATGAAAGGGCAATTGTATGTTTATAGGTAGTAGGTTGGCCAGGGCACCAGTCACCCGTGGATATAATACCGCTAGAGAGTTATTGGGTCCTTTGGCTGGCCAGACAGTACTATATTGGATCCTTCTCTCTGGTTACGGCTCAGTTTTCCTTTGCCTAGGCATATAACTAATAGTGTGGGCTATTCTTTACACATTCTCCTCTAGCCGCATATACCTAGCTAATGATAATAATAATGATAATAATAATGATAACGATGATGATAATGATAATGATGATGATCTAACCTTCAGGATTTTTATGAGAATCAGGCAAACTTGAGAGCTAATAGAGATTACAGTGAAATAGAAATTGATAGATATTTGCAATAGATTTTTTCACGAGTAATTATATGTGTACCAAATCCTGCATGTAACTAGATCAAATTTGAAAAATAACGGAAAAAATCATTAATTGATATATTAATGAATTTATTTTATAAAATGTTTGTAAACAATATTGCTAGCTTTTGTTCCTAAATTTTTATAGCTCCATATCAATAAATATCTTTAAAGAATGGAGGAAAAATACAAAGAATGAGCAATGAAAGTGAAATTTTTTTTAAAAGTATTTTTAGAAAAAACCAGACAAAAATATAGAAAAAAAAAAGTTTAAGAAATGGAAAAAATAAACGACCTTTAATTACTTTAAAGAGTTTTCTCTTATATCAATTGATTGTGATAAAATTTCCTCTTTATTCTCTCTTGACAAATGATCCAAGACAGAGGATCTTCCGGTATTTAATGGCAGTTGTTAAATCGCTGCAGAAAATTGGAATGTGCGAAGGCAAAACTTCTCCGGTAACGAAGCCGAAAGAATTTCAATAAAGGAAGAAACTTCAAAATGAAAGCACGACAGACAGGCAGGCAGACAGACATTGATTCATGATTCACCAGAGTTTAGGGATTTTCTAGAGACACACAGACAGAGAGAGATACAGACAAACAGATGTTGATTTATAATTAACCACAGTTTAGGGATTTCGACAGACAGACTGATTTATAATTTACCAGAGTGTAGGGATTTTAGACAGATAGACAGACAAACAGAGGTTGATTACTAATTTACCGGAGTTTATGGATTTTCGACAGACAGACAGACACAGATGTTGATTTATAATTTACCATAGTTTAGGGATTTTCGACAGACAGACAGACAGACGTTGATTTAATATTTATCAGAGTTAAGGGATTTTCTAGAGACAGTCAGACAGACAGATGTTGATTTAAAATTTAACTCAGTTTAGGGATTTCGACAGGCAGAGACACACAGATATTGATGTTCAATTTACCAGAGTTTAGGAATTTTAGACAGACAGACAGACAGATTTTGATCTTTAATTTACCAGAGTTTTGCGATTTTCTAGATATAGGCAGACAGACAGAGAGAGAGAGACAGGCAGAATGTTGATTTATAATTTACCAGAGTTTAGGGATTCTCAACAGACAGACAGACAGATTTATAATTTACCAGAATATAGGAACTTTCTGGTCCCATCAAAAGAATAATAAAAGGATTTTCGTTTATAGATCTACAAATTTCGGAACAGATGTAAATCAAAAGATTAAAATGTGCCTACAGTGTACCGCATGAGGTGTATTGATAGCGCAAACCTCCGTAAAGATTATCCAAAATAATGTTGCTGATATTTGGTGAAACTTTCATCTTTCTTGCATCAAAATTGTGGCTATTACTTACAGAGGAGGGTAAGCGCCAAAATTGAAAAATGGAGAAAAGGGCATTTAAAGTTTGACTTTATTCAATGTGAGCTAACTTTTGAACTAATGGAGCTAGAAAGCTTTTCTACGTTATGTTAATATATATTTATATATTTACATTTCAAATATATAATTACTTCCGCCAACGAAGTTGGAAGGAGGTTATGTTTTACCTCCTGTTTATGTTTGTGAACCACTTCCTTGCAACAATTTTAATTTCAGAGTAATGATACTTCCAGGTAACAACTGTTATGTAAACAGCTGGATATGATTATATTTTAGAAGAGCTATGTCAAAGTTCAAGGTCATATTTAAGCAAAATGTCCAGTTCACGTAATCAGCGGAGGTGATTATATATATTTAATGCGAAGATATTAATTTTGTTTGCAACGTAATGTAAAAGAGATGAGGTAAACTTTGAGGCCAACCCCGGCTTTCTAGCTCCTTTATTTCAAAGTTTTCTGATATCATTCCAATCTATTTATCATCCCATACTTATCCCATTTTCAAAAGATAAAAATGAGATCTATAGAATTGAAAGCTCAATCATCATTTTTCCTCCTTCATCTGCCGTCATCTTTTTTCATTTCTTCAAATGTTTTTCGCTTTTCTATTATGAAAAGATACACAAACTAACTAACGTCTTCAGCTGATCCCCATTCTCTCTTATATAATAAAAAACAGGTGTCTGGCTATATATATATATATATATATATATATATATATATATATGTATATGTATATATGTATGTGTATATATATATATAGATAGATCGATAGATAGATAGATAGATAGATAGATATACACACACATACATATATGTGTATATATATATATATATGTATATATACATCTTTTTTTCTGATCACGCTCAGCGGTATTACTAGACATAAAAATAATCGGTCTCTGCCTGTCCTCGAATAGGAGAGAGGAAGTAGTCAAACCACAGTGAAAGGTGTTGTAGTCAGGGAAAGGGGAGGAGGTGGGAAGGGCTGAATATATGTCTGTGCATAGATACCAAAATACTTATCGGTCATTTTTGACGGATCGCGTACACTACCCCTAGTATGAAGAAACTAAACTCCCCCACAAAATGAACTTTCTAATCCGTCACTAGTTCTCTGCTAATCCCGGGAAAGTTGATAACAATGTCATCTGACCAAACCAGGCGGGGGATGAGTCTAAACTTGTTTCCCAACTCCGTGTCATCCTTAATATTCAAATTCCACTTTCCCTTAAAGGCTACTCTGGTCGAATTGGGGAACAATTTCATTTTATATTTGAAGGAACTTTGTTGTCAATTCCCTCAAATAAGTGATGATCAGGGTTTGTGAATAGATTGTGCTTAGCCAGATATTAGAAGATAATGATAGAATGATAAACTTAGTAGGGAAGGGGAAAGAGAAGAATGGTTTGGGAATAATAGGAGTGTTTTTCTAAAACAAGGGAGAGAAATATATAAAAATCAGAGAGAGAGAGAGAGAGAGAGAGAGAGAGAGAGAGAGAGAGAGAGAGAGAGAGAGAGAGAGAGAGAGAGAGAGCGCACATACATATTATATATTACAAACACACACACACACACACACACACACATATATATATATATATATATATATATATATGTGTGTGTGTGTGTGTATAGTGGTACCTCGGATTACAATATTAATGCTTTTTGGGAGCAAGCTCATAGCCTAGAATATTCGTATCTTAAACAATTTTTTCCATAACAAAATAAATGAAATTCACTTGATGCTTTCAACACATCCATAAATACAATTACACACTAATATTTAAAGGTTAATATGGTAATTATTGAACTGTTTGTCACCCTTAACATGAGATTTGATTACAAATTAATAAAAAATAGAAATATTACTGTAAAACAATTTAGTTGGAATGGAAAATAGATGAAAAAAATTGTAACATAGCTCCAGTGGAATAGGAACTGAAGATACAATTCTGGATGCCAGTGCACCCATAAGATGGGCTCTACCTGTATTTTTCTCAGCTGGTCTTGTCAGCTTGTGTAATGCCTTACGTCTACAAGCACATTTTATTGCTGAACCTCAAATCAAAATTACCCTGATACTGTCATTTATCATTTACCTTCTTCAAAAGCTTTTGACTACTTCCCCTTCTACTAAACACCTAATGACTATCGTGTGACCCCTTCTCTATAAGAAAATAATAAATAAAAAGATGCTACTAGGGACCCATTGCTAATTTTCACTTTTAGATATAAAACAAGTATGTTTAATTGCACAGGCAATCAAAAAAGGTAATCCTATATACAGTATATTATCCATAGAGACATACCTCAACTTATAACAAACATTTGAATCATATCAATTTGAGTCATGCATATAGTATTTCATCACACCAGAGAAATTCGATACATTGCAGTTTCATTCGTAAAGCATTTGTCCACCCCCCAAAAAAAATGTATACAGGAGAAACTTTTGCTTGCAGACCGATACAACATTAATAAACCGATTAGAGTTTTTATTATCAACTCATATCAAACATTTAAATCATATCAATTTGAGACATGCATATAGTATTTCATTACACCAAAGAAATTCTGTATAGTACTTGTCCCCCCCCCAAAAAAAAAGAATTAGTATTCAATGGAATTTTTTTCCTCGCAGACCAATGTAATATTCGTAAACTGATTTCAATTTTTACACTCATAGTGTATATCAATTAACTTACAGTAAATAATAAACTTAGGTACTACTTAGTAAATATAAATATATATATATATATATATATATATATATATATATACATATATATATATACATATATATATATATATATATATATATATATATATATATATATATATATATTTATTTATGTATATGTATGTGTGTAGGTGTATGTAGGTATATATATATATATATATATATATATATATATATATGTATATATATATATATATATACATATATATATATATATATATATATATATATATATATATATATATATATATATATATACATACATACATATAAACATTGAGACAGACAGACAGAGGAAGCATGCAATAATAGAGAGAATTTGCTAACAGTCTTTTGTATAAACTAAAAGACCAACCAGCCCCTAGCCAAAGAGTACTTCTAAATTCATGAAAAATGGCGAATGTCTCAACACAAATAGAACCGGGACAGAGTCCAAGTTTCCCTCTCTTGGTTCTCGAGTGATCCAAATAAGTGAGACGGAATCGGAAACTTTCTTTGTGCTGCAAAAGGAATCTTTTTAAGGTTTTCTGGTAAAATACTTCTATAATGAGAATTGTCCTGGATGATAAACATATTCAAACATGACTATAGATTGTATTATTCTATTTGAAAATAAGCTGAAATATTAAAAATATAATTCATCGTGTACCTTATGACTTGAAGATCAGGTGCCCCTAATTACTTTTTACTGGTATTAGCTTTTTATAAATTTATTCATTGTTGGCTGGCTAGTTCATAGGTCAGTACTAGGCCTCTTAACATCTTTTAAAGGTTTAAAGGCCATTCATAAATGGCACAGGCAAGGGACAGTGACAATGCCTTAGCTGAACAATGCTCTAGAGACTGACCACATATACAATGATCAGCACCCAATCCCCCTCTCCATATAAGCTATGACCAGGGAGGGCCAGGCAATGACTCCTGATGACTCAGCAGGTAGACCTATAACAAGAAATAATAATAATAATAATAATAATAATAATAATAATAATAATAATAATAATAATAATAATCAGTTTGCGTATATACTTCTCAGCCCATCTATCTCCTGTATATTTTTCCTTGTGCTAATAATTGCTTTCAATAAAAGCATAAAATTTTCATCCGCAAGAGACGTCAATTCACCTTGCATGCGTAAAACGTTCATGGCAAAATA
>NC_090737.1:118678730-118686230 GCF_036898095.1 Palaemon carinicauda | reverse complement strand
CTCTCTCTCTCTCTCTCTCTCTCTCTCTCTCTCTCTCTCATTTCTACTCTACGATAACTCACCTTCCACTAAACTTCATAATGAATTCATAAGCGAGACGACCACGTGTCAAGGCCTGCATTGAAGAATCATAAACTAATCGCCACTCCAACACTTCTACTCCTCCTGCTCTCCCTCCCCTATCCAGTGGTAGGGGTAATCCCCCCTATCCAGTGGTAGGGGTAATATCTGGGGTGGTGACTGAGGAGGAGGTTCCAGAGGGGGGCAGGACCATCATCATACCACAATATGAGATCTGGATTTGACAGCAATATTTCAGACGAGAGTTTTTTACCTGAGAAAAAAAAAACGTCGGAGAGGTTGTGAATTTCCAGTCTTCATAAATGCTATTTTCAAATCATGGGACTTTTTTTTTTTTGCTTTCTTTTAGAGGTTCTTCTTTCTTCATAGAATATAATTTTAGGTTTACTTGTAATTTTTTCTTCTTTCATATTCTATGCCTTCTAGCTCTTTTTGTCGAATCCTATCACATCTGGAATAGGATTAAAGTGAAGCACTGAGTTGCCCACTGACGTCTTGATGGGTTCTTTCGTGTAAAAGAGGATTGAATGGAATGAAGTAAAAACTACAATAAAGAAAATGACTGCTACATCTGATTATAAAAACTAAATGGATTAAAGTGTGGGATACGTACAGAACTAGGATTAAAAGTAGGCCTACTCGTGAAAAAAAAAGCTGTTCCATTTATTTTCCCTTAGAAGATTCGAAAATCAAAATGTATATAAAATCTTCGTCCTTCCAAGCACATCAGAATGAAAGACGATATAACTGTTGTTAAGTCAGGAGCTGTTTCTCTCCAAAGGTGGTTTGATATAGATTTTGCATTTGTTGGCACCATCGAATGTGAATCGGATATCTGCAGGAGAGATTTACAAAGGGATATCGATTGAGTATGTTTATATATCTGGCACTCGTGTAAGAATGTCCAAATAAAAAGAAATTGATAAAAATTAAACAAAGTTTCCAAAAAATTATATTAATGTCGGCTAGACCATCGCTTCTATAGAAAAATAAGAGTTTCTTTCAGCTTAATGACTTTTGTATTTGAGATTTGCATCTTGGTATCTAAGAGGGAATGTCCCGGTAAAGGTAAAGCTGCTTGTAGAAATCATCGCAATTGAAAGTATGAAACAGAAGTAAAGAAGGGTTAGTAATTCCTAACCACTCTTTGGCAATTGAAATGAATTCCCAAATTAAAAAAGAATGAATACTCATTAAGCAGAAATGGATAAATTGACAAAAACAATTACTCCCCTTAAGAAGAAGAAAATAAAGCAGAAGGATAAAAGGAGGAGGAAAAGACAAAGAAGTATTGTGTTGGCCTATTGAAAACGTCCCTACTTGTCGATCTGCCGGACTGGGCTTCGAGTCTCACTCAAGCTCTATAGTTTCTTGTAGTGTCTCCAACCATCCTTTGGGGGAGCCTATAGGTCTATCTTCTGAGTCATCAGCAACCATTGCCTGGCCCTACCAGGTCCTAGCTTGGGTGGAGATGGGGCTTGGGCGCTGATCATATGTATATATGCTCAATCTCGAAGGCATTATCCTGCCAGCTATGGCATTGTCACTGTCCCTTGCCTCTGCCATTCATGAGTGGCCTTTAAAAAACCTTTAAAAGTGGAGTAGAGTTAAGTGGAAAGTATTTAATATAGAGCATTAACTAAAGAATAGTATCTTAAGCTTAGAGGTTTATAGATCAGTTAAAATAGTATAAGTAATAGAGAGAGAGAGAGAGAGAGAGAGAGAGAGAGAGAGAGAGAGAGAGAGAGAGAGAGAGAGAGAGAGAGAGAGAGAGAGAGAGAGAGAGAGAGAGAAATGTCAAAATGATTTTCCCAGGAAGTTCCTTTAGAAAGTCCTTTTTTGTCTTTGCTCAGTGTCAGATGAAGCTGATAAGAACATCGTGAGGGACATGAACTGGAAGGTTTTAAACTTTTCTCCCTTTTGGTGATTGGAAAAGGAAAGATATGAGAGAAAGAATAGAAAGAATAGAGGGTAATGGAAGGGAAGGAATTATGAAAGGACTTGAAAGATTAATAACTTTGGAAATGTTCATTAATATTACAAATTTCATGGAAGGATCCACTCTGAAACTCTAAGTGCAAATAAAAGAACAGCAAGGAAATATTGCTTATTCGTTAACTGAATATCATGAACTACCAGAAAATATTACATTTAAACATTTATTCAATACTAGTTTTGTTTTCAGCTCTCGATAATTTAATTCTCTAATTTCAAACGACTCGTAAACTATTTGCCGAGAAAGTGGTAAAAATTATTGATTCTTAAAGAATGACAATAATGAAAATCCTGAAAAATCGGTTGATTTTATTTCCTTACAATTCCATTTGCGGTAAAATAAACTTTAGCCTATATATGCTTGCATGCATGCATATAATCTCCTCGAAATGCAGACTGAAAAGAAACATATAAATCAATATCTGCAATTCAGACAAAATTGTATACAAGAAAAAATAAAATTTTATGTCATATTACCAAGAAAACTGCTGTTTTATAACCAGCGTTGGTTCGGGAAAGAGAAGATTGGCATCGAAGAAGAGGTCTGAAAGTCCCGTCGCCATTAAAACTTTGAAAAGGGCTTTGAAAAGGGAGATAAGAAAGTATCGGTGAATCCTAACCGTCCCTTTGCAGTTAAAATTGATGCAGAAGTTTAACTTAACAAAGAAGTAAGATACTGAAAGGAAGAGGGAACGTTTGGCTCCAAAAACAACTCTAGCAGAGGGGGAGAAAACAAAGACGATATTTGAAGTCAGATGTTTATTTTATTTAACCTCAATAGTCGACTTTCCACTATGTAAGTTGAACGTTCTATATGTTCCAAAACGTTCCATGATGTTACACTACATTCTTCAACATTCCATGACATTTCATTACATTCCTCGACGTTACATGATGTTCCATAATAGGTAATGGATTACTTGACTTACAATGTGAAAATGACGGGGGTAAATTAACATTCATTCGTTATATAACTATTCTTTTTCTCCTCCGTTTTTCTACATTAAGGGGTCGGTTGCCTTGGGACCTGATCTTATGTATATATAGTCAGTCTCTAAGGCATTGTCTTGCTAGCTAGGGCATTGTAACTGTCGCTTGCCTCTGTCATTCATGAATGACCTTTAAACCTTAATCCTTTTCCTTTTCTCTTTATCTTTCTTCCATTTCTATTAGTTCATCTTTATCCAAAATTGACGAGGGAGAGACTAGAGACTGAGGAATTGCCAGCAACCCTCATTTCATGGATCCAGTTTGTACGAGCGAGACACGGAATAAATGGTTAATCTCAAAGAGGCAATTGGACCATTTTCCTACGGAATGACATCCGAATCTGGCGGGAAATTCCCCTTTTTTTACCATCAAGTCCTTTATCAGATAATAAATTACCTTTGGGGATAACGTTCGCTAGAGGGGGAATTGTAAGCTCCTGTTTGCTTTTTGGGTTATTTACGTGTTTACTCTTATTTCTCTTTATTACGTAGGAGCTTTTTAGAGAGAGAGAGAGAGAGAGAGAGAGAGAGAGAGAGAGAGAGAGAGAGAGAGAGAGAGAGAGAGAGAAGAAACGGAAATTGAGATAAAGAAAAAATTTAAAAAGTCAATCAACGATAGAACCAAAATAATAGAATATGATAAAATGATGAACTCATCTTATAACGAATTGAAACTTGAAAAAAACTCTCTCTGAACGAGGAAGTGTTGATGAAAGAAATCGAAAAATAAAATAGAAAAACTTCAATCAGAATCAGGTATAAAGTGTGACAAAAAGATAAGGTAGGATATAACCAGAAGGAAACGGGAAATGAAAAGGAAATAAAGCAAGAGGAACCGACCAGAGAGTTACAGATTATTAAATAGAAATGGGAAGAAATAGAAAAAGCTCAGAAGAAGTGCAGATTGATGGATGGAGGAAGAAGAAGAGGGAGGAAAGTCATGGAAGGAAATAGGACAGGAATTTGACAAATAAAAATGAAGGAAATTACTTTAATAACTTCTTGATAAGAGTTTAAAATGTCGTCTTCGAAGAAAATATGCAAATATTTTATTATTGAATATGTTTTAGTGAAGGTTTCGCGATAGACGACTGCTTTAGAAGACAGGTGCTGCGGGTCATACAGACAGGTACAACGGGTTATGAAGTCAAGTAATACGTGTTATGAAAACAGGTACTACGGGTTATGAAGTCAAGTACTACGGATTATGGAGTCAAGTAATACGTGTTTTGAAGACAGGTACAACGGGTTATGAATTCAGGTATTATGGGTTATGATGTCAAGTAATACGGGTTATGAAGACAGATACTACAAGTTATCCGGAAAGGTACTGAGAGTTATGCAGACAGGTACTACGGGTTATGCAGACAGGTATTACGGGTTATGAAGTCAGGTAATGTAAATAAATCTTTGAAAATTTGTGAATCTAATAGCTACTGTTGATAGACAAAATATGATGGAAATATTTAGCTTTAACAGTTGCTCCCACCCTATTCATATATCAATAATTCTCCTTTATTTTCATATATATTAGTACAGGTTACTCAGAAAAATTTGAAGCTTTTAATGATCGAAAACAGTTTTCGAGAGATTGAATAAATGTGACCTGATATTCTCTCTCTCTCTCTCTCTCTCTCTCTCTCTCTCTCTCTCTCTCTCTCTCTCTCTCTCTCTCCCCAGAACCATTGGAATTCGATGATGATTCTGAGAAAGAGCTACCTGTGGCTGGTCACAAAGGAGATTTGCATTTTAGCATTCCTTTGTCCGAAATGTATATTGGTTCTACGTTCATCATATCGGGATCGAATATTTCTTTGGATATAAAATAATGCATTTGAATAACATCTGAGATTTTCTAAAATAGAATATACGTAGTTTAGAATATGTAAACAGACAATTGATCAAAAGATATTCAATTAAAACTTTTGACTTAATCCCTAGATGTTCTGAGCAAAATTGAACATGTAAACAGATAACTGATCAAAAGATATTTAATTAAAACTTTTGACTTAATCTCCAGATGTTTGGAACAGAATTCTATAGATATTTTGCAAAAGAATTTGCCATCATAAATGGATTTAAAAAAAAAAAAAATATAGGTTGTCTTTCTTGCATTTGGAATGCAACATTGAATGCTGTATATTGAGATCACCAAAAGGTTGAATATTGTAGAATAAAAGACCAATATGAAATATCTGTGAATGCAATAGCCATGCTTCTTAATGCATAACTATGGTAATGGCGTGAATACAGCACAAAGAGAGGGAACACTCGGGCACACTATACCTTATTTCTCTTTCTCTTGTTATTTTGAAGTTTTTATAGTTTTTGTATCAAAGATTTATTTCAATGTTGTTATTGTTCATAAACTTCTCCTGTAGTGAATTTCTTTATTTCCTTTCCTCACTGGGCTATTTTCCCTGTTGGAGCCCTTGGACTTATAGCATCCTGCTTTTCCAACTAGGGTTGTAGCTTAGCAAGTAATAATAATAATAATAATAATAATAATAATAATAATAATAATAATAATAATAATAATAATATGAGGGATAAAGCATAATCATATTCTCATTTGGCAATGGCTTGACAAACTGATATAAGCGTCTTCTATTGGACGACCTTTTGAGTATATATATGTCCTTTACATGATAGTTTAAGTGTCCATGGTTGTGCTTACAATACAATGCCGAGAGGCTTCGATATATTAGGGAGACAATTCTCTTTTCGAAGTGGAATCATCGTATAGTAGATTCTATTTGTAATTATTATTATTATTATTATTATTATTATTAGTAGTAGTAGTAGTAGTAGTAGAAGTATTAGTATCAGTAGTAGTAGTAGTAGTAGTAGTAGTAGTAGTAGTAGTAGTAGCTAAGCTAAACCCTAGTTGGAAAAGCAAGATGCTATAGCCCGAGGGCTCCAACGGGGAAAGTAGCCCAGTGAGGAAAGGAAATAAGAATTTAAATAGGCTATAAGAGACACAATGAACAACTAAAATAATACACTTCAAGAACAGTAACAGCATATATATAAACTAGAAAAACATGAAAATAACAAGAGGAAGAAAGATATATAGAATAGCCTGCCCGAGTGTACCCTCAAGCAAGAGAACTCTACCCCAAGACAGTAGAAGACCATTGTACAGAGGCTATGGCACTATCAAAGGCTAGAGAACAGTGGTTTGATTTGTTGTTGTTTCTGTATGTCATTAATATCCAGAATACTATAGGGAAGAGAGCGCGGGGTAAAATAGGGAAGAGTTTATGAATTATCAAGGAATCTAGATATTTCAAAAAGTTACAAAATTTAAAAAAAAAGTTAAAGAAAAAGAGTAATGAGAAGCAGAGACAGATATACAAATGAACGCTCCAGCTCCAGTGACTATTTTTTCAGGGAAGCGTTGACTTATCTCAGCCTTATGACTTCTTCGCCAGACGACTACGGCCTGACAACAGACGAGGGAGTGTTAAAAGGGTTCTAAAGACGCCATCGTTAAAACTTTGGAAAAAAGAGATAAGAAAGTATCTTTGAATTAACAGTTGAAACTAATGTCAAAGTTCTAACAAAGATTAGACCCTCTTGGGTACTGATAAAGGATCACGAAAATCATCCTACAACCCCCCCCCCCCTTTCACATTACAGCAAGAAAGACCAAAAAATAAATTGCAAAAAAACATTTGAAAATAAAAGAATTAAAACAGAAGTTCAGTGAAAAGTATTTGAATTTGGTGTGGCAAAAGTTTAAAAGAATTGTTGCCAAAGAAGAAAGTGAAATATTCTTTGCTTTTTTAATCGCTTTTTTGGGCTCAAGCCATGTCGTCCTGATGGAAGGTTCCTAAGAGTAGCTTCCTAAGGGATATTTGACTACAGTGATAATCCCAGAGAATTTACCTTTAGGTCTCCAGAATTCTAACTCCTGGCGCGAATATCCTTAAATTTCTCTCAAGGATGTCGCATAATATCAGGGGACGTAATCTTGACACGCCACATATCAATCTGCATCCCGAATAGCGTTTACGCTTTGAGAGGGAAAATGGCAGAATTAGAATGGGAGCCGTATCAAGGTTACCTTAGTTCCCATACTACTATTGAGTATCACAACAGCGCCATATTCAATATGGCGGACATTCCTTGTAGCATTGAGAATGGTGCTACAGATACAGTAGTTCGGGAGAGATACTGTGAAGATCTTTACTTTAGAAAAGAAGGGTGGGTCCATCAGGACGACAGGGCCATCTCAGCCAAAAATAGATTTTTCGCTTCGATCAAAATCCGTTTTTTGGGCTCAAGCCATGTCGTCCTGATGGAAGCATACCAGAGAATTAATGTATCTGTGGATTTTCATCAGTGCCTTAACCTTGGGACAATATTTCTATGGTCATTTGGACCATTTGAGACAAATGACGTTACCGTTATCCGTCATCATCACTAATCA
>NC_090737.1:118636230-118673730 GCF_036898095.1 Palaemon carinicauda | reverse complement strand
AAGAAGCAAAAGATTCTTTCATTTGGAGACAGCTTCAGCTTGAAGGTTATAAGAAATAATAAGAGACACCGAGAGAGTAGAAACGTGAAAGCAAGAATCGCAAGCATTGCTTTGAAGCAATTGTAGATAAAACACGGCTAAAAGAACCTGATGGAAGAGAAAGCACAAGAATGCAAGAAAAAAAAAATAAGAGCAGAGATTATTGTCTGGTAGTAGCGTCCTTGCCTGGTGATTACCAGACTGGGATTCGAGTCCCACTCAAACTCGTTAGTTTCTTTGGTCGCTGTAGCCTCACCATCCTTGTGAGCTAAGGATTGGGGTTTCTGGGTTCCTATAGGTCTATCTACTGAAATATCAGCAGCCATGTCTGGCCCTCCTTGGTCCTAGCTTGAGTGGAGATGGGGCTTAGGCACTGCTTGATAGGGCATTGTCACTGTCCCTTGCCTCTGCCATTCATGAGTCACCTTTCTACCTTTAAATCCCGTAGTTCAAAAGCTAGTCCTACGATAAATATTTGCAAAAAATAAAAAAAGCCTTTTTCATATGATAATCTGTAGGCCCTATCCTTACAATATCTTTTTTTTTTGTAATTCAAGATTTGTATACAATTACTATTTTCATTTACTTACACCCTCTCTCTTACTCATATATTACCTTTGTTCTCTTCCCATCATCAACATGCAAAAATATTTTCATTGTCCTCTCGGTTAATTCATTCACATTGTTCATATATCAAATTGGATGATTGCCAAATCAGGGCTAAATGCTATTCAATTATATGTCACAAAAGTACTCCGTAAGGAGATTCTCTCTCTCTCTCTCTCTCTCTCTCTCTCTCTCTCTCTCTCTCTCTCTCTCTCTCTCTCTCTCTCTCTATCTCTCTCTCTCTCTCTCTCTATATATATATATATATATATATATATATATATATATATATATGTACCATTGTAATCTCTATCCCCTCTTCCTTTTCTATGGCTCTTAAAAACGATTAGAAAAAGCAAAGAATATTTCCCTTTCTTCTTTGGCAACAATTCTTTCAAACTTTTGCCACACCAAATTCAAATACTTTTCACCGAACTTCTCCTCTAATTCTTTTCTTTTAAAATGTTTTTTGTGCAATTTATTTCTTTTGTCTTTCTTGCTGTAATGTGAAAGGGGGGTGGGGGTTGTAGGATGATTTTCGTGAGCCTTTATCAGTACCCAAGAGGGTCTAATCTTTGTTAGAACTTTGACATTAGTTTCAACTGTTAATTCAAAGATACTTTCTTATCTCTTTTTCCAAAGTTTTAACGATGGCGTCTTTAGAACCCTTTTAACACTCCCTTGTCTGTTGTCAGGCCGTAGTCGTCTGGGAAAGAAGTAATAAGGCTGAGATAAGTCAACGCTTCCCTGAAAAAAGAGTCACTGGAGGTGGAGCGTTCATTTGTATATCTGTCTCTGCTTCTCATTACTCTTTTTGTTTGACCTTTTTTTTTTAATTTTGTAACTTTTTGAAATATCTAGATTCCTTGATAATTCATAAACTCTTCCCTATTTTACCCCGCGCTCTCTTCCCTATAGTATTCTGGATATTAATGACATACAGCAACAACAACAAATGAAACCACTGTTCTCTACCCTTGGGTAGTACCATAGCTTCTTTACAATGGTCTTTCACTCTCTTGGGGTAGAGTTCTCTTGCTTGAGAGTACACTCGGGCACACTGTTTTATATATTTTTCTTCATCTTGTTTTTTTCATGTTTTTCTAGTTTATATATGAAAGATTTATTTCAATGCAGTTACTGTTCTTGAAATATTTTATTTCAGCTGTTCAATATGTCTCTTATAGCCTATTCATATCGTTATTTCCTTTCCTCACTGGGCTACTTTCCCTGTTGGAGCCCTTGGGCTATGGGATCTTGCTTTTCCAACTAGGGTTGTAGCTTAGTTACTACTACTACTACTACTACTACTACTAATAATAATAATAATAATTACAAATAGAATCTAGTATACGAAGATCCCACTTCAAAAAGAGAATTATGTCACTAATATACCGATGGTTCTCGGCACTGTGTCCAAAGTACCACTATGAAAACTTAAACCACTTAGGGTAGTTTGTAGCGCTCCGGCCAACCCCCCATATTTTGTTTATTATCGCTCCCACTGTTATCTTGTATAGAATAAGATCGTTTGGAAATGGTCTACGGATCTTAAATATGTGCTTAAACGCACACTTTTATATTTTTTGCCGAAAACCCTAAATTACCTAAAAATTTATGTGGTTCGAGTTCTTACTCCGGCCACGAATCTTCTCGCTCCCGTAGTTCAAAAAACTAGCTGTAGTTGGCGTTACGATAGTGATAGCACCTCCGTAGTGGCAAATTACCGAACTAATTGCTGCCGCGGTACTTTTGAAACGACCCAATGAGACCCCACTTGACCTGCGGATTAGCCTAAGGGCATTTTTTTGCCCAATCAGAATTCAAGAATTCAAAAATCTCCATCATACCATACCTCACACGAAGCACGCTCGTTCTTTCTAGTGCAGACACCATGTCGTCCGGTGCTACATCTCGTGTTTCTGAAGATATAATTAAGTTCGATCAAATTAACGACCCTACTTTTTTTCAAGTGTTCAGTTTCATGGCCACTAACAATTTCAGTGATTATTTGTATTTCAAAGGCCTGTTAGGTGATTTTTCCGGTGTGTGTTCTAGTTGCAATATCAGGGAAGTCACTAAGAAGTACGACGGCAAATCAAGAAACGGTGAAAACACGTACTTTTGGCGGTGTAATTATCACAAGTGCCGGAAAAAGATTAGTTTGAAACGAGACAGGTTTTTTGAAAACTCCCAGTTGTCGTGCCAGGATATTTTATCCTCATCTGTGGTTTCGTTTATAAATTTCCCCAATACACCATTCGCCGGTCCATCCGGCCCATCGAAAGTCAGAAAGAAGATCGCCAGCGCGCCTCCCGAAGATTCGGAATTCAGCGATTACGAATATTGATCATGTAAGTACACATGGATTTCAGTATTTAACTATGTAGTTAATGTTATTGTTGTGTGAGGGGGGGGGGTCTGGGGGGGCTGCGCCCCCCCCCCCCCCGGGTAAGGACAAGGCTTTTAGCATAGGTTAGGTGGGTTTTTTAAGTTAGCTTCTCCCGTCGTACTCGTAGGTAAGGACACGGCTTTTAGCATAGGTTAGGTGGGTTTTTTAAGTTAGCTTCTCCCGTCGTACTCGTAGGTAAGGACACGGCTTTTAGCATAGGTTAGGTGGGTTTTTTAAGTTAGCTTCTCCTGTCATACTCGTAGGCAAGGAAACTGTTGTGTAAGGGGGGGGGTCCGGGGGGGGGCAAAGCCCCCCCGGGTAAGGATACGGCTTTTAGCATAGGTTAGTTGGGTTTTTTAAGTTAGCTTCTCCTGCCAAATTCGGTTTTAGAACGACGGCCACAGTTCAGGATATTCCCGTTTTCTACGAACTCGATTTTAGAACGGCGGCCACAGTCCACCCCACTTTATAATATTCCCATTTTCTATGGTTGAAAACGGACCTGGCCGTCACCCTACAAAGGCTCCACTACTTATGTAAAGGACAATTGTACTCAAAAGGTCATCCAATAGAAGACGCTTATATCAGTTTGACAAGCCATTGCCAAATGAGAATATGATTATGCTTTATGCCTCATATTATTATTATTATTATTATTATTATTATATTATTATTATTATTATTATTATTATTATTATTATTATTATTATTATTATTGTTATTATTATCATTATTACCATTATTATTATTATTATTATTATTATTATTATTACTTGCTAAGCTACAGCCCTAGTTGGAAAAGCAGGACGCTATAAGCCCAAGGGCTCCAGCTGGGAAAATATCCCAGTGAGGAAAGGATGTAAAGAAATGAACTACAAGAAAAGTTTAATAAAAATAACAACATTGCAATAAATCTTTCATATAAAACCTGTAAAAACTTCAAAATAACAAGAGGAAGAGAAATAAGGCATAGTGTGCCCGAGTATTCCCTCTCTTTGTGCTGTATTCACGCCATTACAATAGTTATGCATTAAGAAGCATGGCTATTGCATTCACAGATATTTCATATTGTTCTTTTATTTTACAATATTCAACCTTTTGGCGATCTCAATATACAGCATTTAATGCTGCATTCCAAATGCAAGAAGGACAACCTATAATTTTCAATTTTTTTTTTTTTTATAAAACTCATTTATGATGGCAAATTCTTTAGCAAAATATCTATAGAATTCTGTTCCAAACATCTGGAGATTAAGTCAAAAGTTTTAATTAATATCTTTTGATCAGTTATCTGTTTACATGTTCAATTTTGTTCAAAACATCTGGGGATTAAGTCAAAAGTTTTAATTAAATATCTTTTGATAAGTTATCTGTTTACATGTTCAATTTTGTTCAAAACATCTGGGGATTAAGTCAAAAGTTTTAGTTAAATATCTTTTCATCAATTGTCTGTTTATAAGTTTTAATTAAATATCTTTTCATCAATTGTCTGTTTACATGTTCTAAACTACGTATATTCTTTCTTAAAAAATCTCAGATGTTATTCAAATGCATTATTTTATATCCAAAGAAATATTCGATCCCGATATGATGAACGCAGAACCAATATACATTACGGACAAAGGAATGCTAAAATGCAAATCTCCTTTGTGACCAGCCACAGGTAGCTCTTTCTCAGAATCATCATCGAATTCCAATGGTTCTGGAAAAAGAGAGAGAGAGAGAGAGAGAGAGAGAGAGAGAGAGAGAGAGAGAGAGAGAGAGAGAGAGAGAGAGAGAGAGAGAGAGAGAGAGAGAGAGAGAGAGGATATCAGGTCTCGTTTTTCTATCTCTCGAAAACTGTTTTCGATCATATGTTGTACCGGCTTACATAAGTCCTTTTATAGTTTATATATCCAATATCTATTTTAATGTTGTTAATGTTTTTATAATATTTTATTTCAACTTTTCATTACTTCTTATATCGTTTATTTATTTCCTTTTTTCCTTTCCTCACTGGGCTATTTTTCCATGTTGGAGCCCTTTTGCTTATAGCATCTTGATTTTCCAACTAGGGTTGTAGCTTAGCTACTAAATGAAGGAAAATTATTGATATATGAATCGTGTGGAAACTACTGTTAAAGCTAATCATATTTTTCTGTCAACAGTAACTATTAGATTGAAACACTTTCGAAGCTGCATTTACAGTACCTGACTTTATAACCCATAATACCTAGCTCCATAACCCGTGGTACCTATCTGCATAACTCGTAGTACCTCTTTGGATAACCAGCAGTACCTGTCTTCAAAACCCGTATTACTTGATTTCATAACCCGTAGTATCTGTCTCAATAACCCGAATTACTTGACTACATAACCCGTATTACTTGACTTCATAACCCATAATACCTGAATTCATAACCCGTAGTACCTGTCTTCATAACTTGTATTGCTTGACTTCTTAAAACGTAGTATCTGACTTCATAACCTGTGGTACCTGTAATCATAACACGTATTACTTGACTTCATAACCTGTATTACCTGTCTTCATAACCCGTAGTACCTGTCTTCATAACCCGTACTACCTGTCTGTATAACCCGTAGTACGTGTCATCCAAACCAGTCGTCTATCGCACAAACCTTCACTAAAACATTCAATAATAAAACATTTGTATCTTTCCTTCGAAGACATTTCAGACTTTTATGAAGAAGTTATTAATGAAATTCCCTCCTTTTTTATTTGTAAACTTCCTGTCCTGTTTCCTTCCAGGACTTTCCTCTCTCTTCTTCTTCCTCCATCCATCAATCTGAGCTTTTGCTATTTCTTCCCATTTCTATTTAATAATCTGTAACTCTCTGGTCAGTTCCTCTTGCTTTATTTCCTTTTCATTTCCCGTTTCCTTCTGGTTATATCCTGCCTTATCTTTTTGTCTCACTTCATATCTGATTGTGATTGTAGTCTTTCTTTTTTATTCTTCTTTTTCTTTCATCAACACTTCCTCGTTCAGAGAGAGTTTTTTTCAAGTTTCAATTCTTTATGAGATGAGTTCATCATTTTATCTTATTCTATCATTTTGATTTTATCGCTGATTAAATTTCCAATTTTTTTTTCTTACCTCAATTTCCGTTCTCTCTCTCTCTCTCTCTCTCTCTCTCTCTCTCTCCTCTCTCTCTCTCTCTCTCTCTCTCTCTCTCTCTCTCTCTCTCTCCCCAAAAAGAAAACAGTCTCCTACACAATAAAAAGAAAAAATAACCCAAATGTTTCCTTTTGGAAAAAGCAAACAGGAGCTTACAATTCACCCTCTAGCGGATGTTATCCCCAAAGGTAATTTATTATCTGATAAAGGACTTGATGGTAAAAAAAGGGGAATTTCCCGCCAGATTCGGATTTCATTCTGTAGGAAAATGGTCCAATTGCCTCTTTGAGATTAACCATTTATTCCTTGTCCCGCTCGTACAAACTGGAACCATGAAATGAGGATTGCTGGCAATTCCTCAGTCCCTAGTCCCTCCCTCGTGAATTTTGGATAAAGAAGAACTGATAGAAATGGAGGAAGTAAAAGAGAAAAGGAAACAGATCATGATTAAGGTTTAAAGGTCATCCATTAATATCAGAGGCAAGCCAAAGTGACAATGCCCTAGTTAGAAAGACAATGCCCCAGAGACTGATATATATACATAAGATCAGGTCCCAAGCCCCCTCTCCACCCAAGCTAGGACAAGGGAGGGCCAGGCAATGGCTGTTGATGACTCAGCAGGTAGACCTTTAGACTTCCCCAAACACCTAATCCTTAGCTTACAAGAAGGGTGAGGTTGCAGATACTAAAAGAAACTATCAAGCTTGAGTGTTACTTGAACCCCAGTCCTGCAGATCGCCAGACAGGGACGTTTCTAATAGGTGTTGAGAGGGCGAAAGTTATTTAACTTAACTGCAATCATTGCATATTACAAAAATTAAGTCATATCTGCTTTTATGATTGCAATTACCCGTCAGATGATCAACAATGATATAATAAAAAAAAACTCCAGAGGACCTTTATACTAATTTCAGGCTATTGTTACTCCTTGCCTTAATTAGATACAACGAAAAAGGATCATGTGTGATAACAAAATACTTACATTTCATCCCGGATCTTAAGATATAGTAGCATGAGAAAAGAAAATAGATATATAATAGAAACAACAGTGTTATTGAGCCTAAAAATGGACTGGGTCTTATCACTGTTGGCACTGATGACTTTTGCAGTGCATCAATACACTTATATAAAGTGTAACTACTGAGATGGTGTGGGCACGTGTTAAGGATGAATGGTGGGGAGTAAGTGAGGAGGTTGATTGATTGATTGATTAATATGAGGTTTGCTGGCATCCTGATGGGGAGTGAGGAGGTCTTGGGAGGAACCTGTTAAAGGGAGAAGATAAAGAGGGAAGCAGAGAATTATAAGGCGAGATATGGTGAAGGATGATATAGAGAGAAGAGGTTTGTTGGAAGAGGATGTCTTTGTTAGAAGGCACTGGAGAGAGGGTGCATCAGGCAACCGACCCCTTTATGTAGGGATAACGGAGATGAAGAAGAATAGTTATATAAAGAATGAATGTTAATTTACCCTTATCTTTTTCACATATTAGGTCAAGCAATCCATTACCTATTATGGAACATCATGCAATGTCGAGGAATGTAATGAAATGTCATGGAATGTTGAAGAATGTAGTGGAACGTCATGGAACGTTTTGGAACATATAGAACGTTCAACTTGCATAGTGGAAAGTCGACTATTGTCTTTTAATATAATGAATATCTGACTTCAAATATCGTCATTGTTTTCTCCCCCTCTGCTAGAGTTGTTTTTGGAGTCAAACGTTCCCTCTTCCTTTCAGTTTCTTACTTCTTTGTTAAGTTAAACTTCGGCATCAATTTTAACTGCAAAGGGACGGTTAGGATTCACCGATACTTACTTATCTCCCTTTTCAAAGTTTTAATGACGACGGGACTTTCAGACCTCCTCTTCAATGCCAATATCCTCTTTCCCGAACCACCGTTGATTATAAAATTGTAGTTTTCTTGGAAATAAGAAATAAGACTTAATTTTTTCTCGTATAAAATTTTGTCTGAATTGCAGATATTGATTTACATGTTTTTTTTTAGTCTGCATTTCAAGGGGATTATATGAATGCATGCTTGCATATATAGGCTAAAGTTTGTTTTAACACAAATGGAATTGTAAGGAAATAAAATCAACCGATTTTTCAGGATTTTCATTACTGTAATACTAAAGAGGGTAGGTCATTCTTTAAAAATCAATACTTTTTACCACTTTCTCGGCAACCGAAATTCACCTCCACCTGTATATAAACCTTTTAAATAGAAAATTAAAGGAAGTAAAATATAATTGGAGAACAGAAAGGAACCAATAAAAAGTTTTGACACCATGGGAGATATAGTTTACGAATCTTTTGAAATTGGAGAATTAAATTATCGAGGGCTGAAAACAAAAATAGTATTGAATAAATGTTTAAATGTAATATTTTCTGGTAGTTCATGATATTCAATTTTTGAATAAACAATATTTCCTTGCTGTAATTTTAATTACACTTAGAGTTTCAGATTGGATTCTTCCATTAAATATGTAATATTAATGAACATTTCCAAAGTTATTAAGCTCTAAGATCCTTTCATAATTCTTTCCCTTCCATTACCCTCTGTTCTTTCCATCCTTTCTCTCTTATATCTTTCCTTTTCCAATCACCAAAACGGAGAAAAGATTAAAACCTTCCAGTTCATGTCCCTCGCGATGTTCTTATCAGCTTCATCTGACACTGAGCAAAGATAAAAAAGGACTTTCTAAAGGAACTTCCTGGGAAAATCATTTTGACATTTCTCTCTCTCTCTCTCTCTCTCTCTCTCTCTCTCTCTCTCTCTCTCTCTCTCTCTCTTACTTATACTATTTCAACTGATCTATAAAGCTCTAAGCTTAAGATCAGAAAATAGTTTTAAGCTTTTTTTCTCTCTCGATTCTATTCAATAGTTGATGATCTATATTGAATACTTTCCACTTAATTCTACTGCACTTTTGAAGGTTTTTAAAGGCCACTCATGAATGGCAGAGGCAAAGAACAGTGCCAAGGCCCTAGCTGGCAGGACAATGCCTTTGAGATTGACCATATATACATATGATCAGCGCCCAAGCCCCATCTCCAACCAAGCTAGAACCTGGTAGGGCCAGGCAATGGGTTGCTGATGACTAAGAAGGTAAACCCATAGGGTCCCCAAACGCCTTTGCCCACAAGGATGGTGAGATTGCAGACACTATAAGAGACTATCGAGCTTGAGCGGGAATTGAACCCCATTTTGGCAGATCGACAAGTAGGGACGTTTTCAATAGGCCACCACAACCCTTCTTTGTCTTTTCCTCCTCCTCATATCCTTCTTTTTCTTGGTTGTTTTTGTGCATTTATCCATTTATTCTTAATGAGGATTCATTATTCTTTAATTTGGGAACTCATTTCAATTGCCAAAGAATGGTTAAGAATTACTGACCCTTCTTTACTTCTGTTTCATACTTTCAATTGCGATGGTTTCTACAAGCAGCTTTACCTATACCGGGACATTCTCACTTAGATACCAAGATACAAGTCATTAAGCTGGAAGAAACTCTTATTTTTCTGTAAAAGCGATGGTCTAGCCGACATTGATATAATTTTTTGGTAACTTTATTTAATTTCTATCTATTTCTGTTTTGACATTCTTACACGAGTGCCAGATATATAAACATACTCAATCGACAACCCTTTGTAAATCTCTCCTGCAGATATCCGATTCACATTCGATGGTGCCAACAAATACAAAATCTATATCAAACCTCTTTTGGAGAGAAACAACTCCTGACTTAACAACGGCTATATCGTCTTTCATTCTGATGTTCTTAAAAAGAAGATTTCATGGGCCTTTTGATTTTCTATTCTTTTGAGGGAAAATAAATGGAAAGTTTTTTTTTTTTTTTTTTTTTTTTTTCACGAGTAGGCTTACTTTTAATCCTAGTTCTGTACATATCCCAAACTTTAATCTTTTTAGATTTTATATCTAGATATAGCAAAGACTTTTTTTTTTTTTGTAGTCTTTACTTCATTCCATTCAACCCATCAAGACGTCAGTGATACAACTCAGTGCTTCGCTTTAATCCTATTTCAGATGTGATAGGATTGGACAAAAAGAACTAAAGGCATAGAATATGAAAGAAGAAAAAATTACAAGTAAACCTAATTTCACATTCTATGAAGAAAGATCTCCAAAAGAAAGAAAAGATTCAAGAAAATTGTCCCATGATTTGAAAATAGCATTTATGAAGACTGGAAATTCACAACCTCTCCGACGTTTTTTTCTCAGGTAAAAAACTCTTCGGAAATATTGCTGTTAAATCCAGATCTCATATTGTGGTATGATGATGGTCCTGCCCCACTCTGGAACCTCCTCCGCAGTCACCACCCTAGATATTACCTCTACCACTGGATAGGGGAGAGGGATTAGGAGGGGGTGGGGGGATAGTTTGTGATTCTCCAATGCAGGCCTTGACACGTGGCCGTCTCGCTTATGAATTCATTATGAAGTTTAGTGGAAGGTGAGGTATCCTAGATTAGAAATTTAAAAATGAGAGAGAGAGAGAGAGAGAGAGAGAGAGAGAGAGAGAGAGAGAGAGAGAGAGAGTTTATTACAATATTTCTAAAGCTTTTCCTATCATCAGCGCCTGCTCTATGTAATTGATTAATACTTTGTAGTTACACGCAAGCACAAATGCCTTGTGTATAAGAGGTCACTGGAAAGTAAAAATATATCATTGATTCTTACAACTGAGAGATATAACAATAAAAAGAAGAATGAAGAACAAGGAAGATACAGGATATTAAGGACATTTGTATCGTTAGAATAATTTCTGTTGATTTGTCAATGGCTACAAGACCTTTTGGGCAAGTAGAAAAGATTTTAATATATATATATATATATATATATATATATATATATATATATATATATATATATATATATATAAAATAAAGCAGGAAACAGGAAGGTTTTATATACCTATATAAATATATATATATATATATATAAATATATATATATATATATTTGTGTATGTGTATATACACACACACACACACACATATATATATATATATATGTATATGTATATATATGTATATATATATGTATATGAATATATATATATATATATATATATATATATATATACATATATATATATATACATATATGTATATATATATATATATATATATATATATATATATATTATGCAGTATATATACACATACATATAATCGTATATATATATATATATATATATATATATATATATATATATATATATATTCATATCATTTATCATGTATATACAAATATCTATCTATCTATCTATCTATCTATCTATCTATCTATATATATATATATATATATATATATATATATATATATATATATATATATATATATATGTGTGTGTGTGTGTGTGTGTGTATGCATATTACTATTAATATTTAATGGGTTATTGGGTTGGCCGGGTTATTGGGTCCTTTGACTTTCCAGTCAGCACTGCATTGGATCTCTCTTTCAGGTTACTGCTCATTTTTCTTTGCCTACAAATGCACAGAATAGTCTAGCCTATGCTTTCCACCTTCTCCTCCGTCCTCTTACACCTGACAATACTGAGATTACCAAACAATTCTTCTTTGCTCAAGGGGTTAATTACAATACTGTAATTGTTCTGAGGCTACTTTTCTCGTGGTAATGGTAGAAGAGACTCCAAAGGAAACTCCAAAATCAAAGCATTGTTTTCTAATCTTGGGTAGTGCCATAGCCTTTGTACCATTGTGTTCCCTTGGATTGGAGTAGAGTTCTCTTGCTTGAAGTTACACTTGGGCACATTTTTCTATCTTATTCCTCTTCCACTCGATTTTTTCAAGTTTTTGATAGTTTTTTTACGGAAGATCTCTTTCAGTTATTACTGTTCTTGAAATATCTTGCTTTGATTATTCGTTATTTCTCTGGCAGTTTATTTATTATCTTTTTTCCTTTCCTCACTGGGCTATTTTTCCCTGCTGAAGCCTTTGGGCTTATACATCTTACTTTTCTAACTAAGGTTGTAGCATTTATAATAATAATAATAATAATAATAATAATAATAATAATAATAATTCATATACATGAATATAAATATACAAAACATATATATATATATATATATATATATATATACATATATATATATATATATATATATATATATATATATATATGTATATATACATATATGTATATATATGTATATATATACTTTTATATATACATACTGTATATATATATATATATATATCTATATATATATACAGTATATATACATATATATATATATATATATATATATATATATATATATATATATATATATATATATATATATATATATATATATATATGTGTGTGTGTGTGTGAGAGAGAGAGAGAGAGAGAGAGAGAGAGAGAGAGAGAGAGAGAGAGAGAGAGAGAGAGAGAGATTAACTTTCCAAACATCTCATTATCTGTAACATCCTGCTGAAGGAAAAGAAATAGAAGATCCGGTTACTGCTTGATGCTCATTTCTTCATTATTATTTCTTGAGAAATCCGTCGAAAAATGTCTGACAAGAATATTTCTTCCTCGACATTTTTCCTTGAAAGTGAAACGCAATACTCATTTTAGACAAAGGAATGAACTGTACGTCTTTTATCATAGGTAATTTTGATATGCCATTAGAAGGTTGAGGATAATGATTTCAGAAAATAACATTAAAATTTACGTAGCTGATTTAGTGTTATGATTTCTTCCAACTAATATATAATTGAATTTTTATGTTAGAGAGATATTACACATTTATAGAGAGCTTATTAGGACGCAAAATGTATTATTATTTTATAAAAATGAAGCTCTAAAATATTCTTTATTGATCGATATGATTCTCATATCATTGAATATCTAAAAATGAATTGTTATTTCTCACGAATTTTCGAATGAATTTTACTCTGATTTCAGATGCACTTTAAAGAACTTCTGTCTTGGTCCCAACTCCTAATTATAAGAGTTTTAACTAAGGATTTATTTTCTAGAAGCTTCTTATATGTGTAGAGCCTTTCCAAATGAGAGAGAGAGAGAGAGAGAGAGAGAGAGAGAGAGAGAGAGAGAGAGAGAGAGAGAGAGAGAGAGAGAGAGAGAGAGAGGTGGAGGATTTATTTTTGCTTTATTTTTATTTTTTTGGTTTTGCCAAATCCTGTGAGAGAGAGAGAGAGAGAGAGAGAGAGAGAGAGAGAGAGAGAGAGAGAGAGAGAGAGAGAGAGAGAGAGAGAGAGAGAGAGAGAGAATTTCATTTGCTTTAGTTTTGCTAGATCGCGCGAGAGTGTGTGTGTGTGTTTGTGTGTGTGTTTGTGTGTTTGTTTGTGTGTTTGTGTGACTGCGGTGCGCGCCGAAGAGCAAGTGGTAGTTAGAGAATGATCGTTGGTGGTGAGAAAGACTGTTGGTACAAATGAGATTGTTTGTTTACATTTTTTAGTTAGGTTACGACAGTGGTGAATGTTTCGGAGCGAATGCTTTTTTTATTTGACTGCAGCTTAAGGCAGTTGTGTGAGTGCTGGATAACTATTTATATATTTTCGACCAGCGTGGAAGTGTTTTTTGATTTTCAAAGTAAGTACAGTTTTGTTTATCTTTGCTTGTCGTGATTGTGAATGATAGGAAAAATTTATTATTTATCATTGATTATAGTGCGATAGTTCAGTTAGCTAGAAGTGTTCGTAAGTGTTTTTCTTTTTTTATTTTGGCAAGCTGCGATTCCTCCTTTGGGGAGAAATTTATGTGAATTTGATTGTTGACGACCTGGCTTGTGTAAGGAATTTGATACGACTGCTCAGATTTGGAATGAATTATTGATGACCTGGATTGTTTAAGGACCTGATTGGATTGCTCTGTGGATCTTGATGAAATAGATGCTGTAACGATCCCGCCCGGTTGAAGGAATTGGTTTGGCGTATTGATGATGATGATGATGATTAGTACAATTGTGTATTGATATTTGACAGTGTTCCAGTTCCTGCAGATTTGTGATATTGGGCTATTAAAGACGGTTGGCCCTTGTGTGGACGAAAGTGTCCACTCACAATCATATATAATTATTACGTTTAGATGGTGGTTGAAGTGAAATTTTAGTTTTAAGTTTTGTGTTTTCCAATTACAGTAGGTTAAGATTGTAGTACTAAGTTGTGATTATTTTTTGGTTATGGTATATGATTGGTGATTTTTTAGTGAGTGTTTTAATATTACGAAATATAGTTTTAAGGTTATGTTTGGTTTATTTTGTCCTTTTGTCTAAGAGTCTGGTTTTGGATAACGTCAGGGGAAAGTTTGTTTTGTTGAGACAATTGTCTGTAGGTGTGATTCAGGGTGTGGGGCTTGTTTTGCAACATCCCGCCACAGAGAGAGAGAGAGAGAGAGAGAGAGAGAGAGAGAGAGAGAGAGAGAGAGAGAGTTTCGTGGGAGGTACGCGATGTCACGACCCATCATTCCGACGGATAAGAAAAATGTATCTGAATAATAAAGGGAAAAGTATAGGACACTTTTCCTTCGTGATAAAGGAGAGAAGACTAAATGCACAACAATAATAAAAGGAAAAGGATAAGAGAAGGGGAAAACAATAAAAAAATGTTTGAATAATAGTTTCCGTGGGGGTAAGTCTCCTGAGAATTAAGCAGAAGAATACTCTCTCTCTCTCTCTCTCTCTCTCTCTCTCTCTCTCTCTCTCTCTCTCTCTCTCTCTCTCTCTCTCTCTCATTTGGAAAAGCTATACACATATAAGAAGCCTCCAGAATATAAATCCCCACTTAAATCTCTTATAATTAGGTTGGTGGACGAAGTTATAAAAAGTCTCTTTTTATTGGTCTTGTTAAATCATAATATAAAATTTGAAAAGTTTTAACTTATCCTTTTTTATCTTTTTTTTTTTCTTTTTTAGGGAACTTCCAGCTCGAACTCACCCCAAGAAACATACGCCCACATACCAACTTACAATTACTTGTAAAGAAATGTGTAGATAAAACTATATTAATAGATCCTTTAACACTCAATCTAATTATAAAAAAAGCTATTCTTAACAGTCTTCCTCATTCAATCACTAAGTCAGGATAAAAAAAAGAAATTGTTTTTTCATTCAATCACTAAGTCAGGATTACAGAGGCACAGTTGAATAAGTCGAAAACTCATTACTGCAAAAATTAAGTCTTATATCAAAATGTTTAACACCTACACATTCAGAAATTTATCTTTTACTCAAAATAAATCCCATCCAATATAAATTATAACATTCTCCACTTCCCTTTTAATGCTAAGTTAACCCACAGGGAATATAAGTCATCGAAACTCGGACAGCACGAAACTGTCCATTTATATTGATAGAAGCAAAGCCCTTCTTTCTTATGTAATATTGTTTAGATTAATTTGAGTTACAAAGACATATAGCTTCTTGATATAATTTCTGTTAGATTTATTGTATGTTATCAATGTACTTGTAGTTACTGCCCTCAAACACACATGGAATATTAATAGTTTATCAGCTAAGAATGAATCCTTTCATCCAAGCATCTTCGCCAATTCATCTTCTGCTATGTAGGCATAATTGAAAAAAAAAACCCTTATTTATCACAGTAAATCCTAACATCAATTTTAAGAAAAATCATTGACATTATCATATAATCAATACATTCAAAACTGCATGGCAACTGAACCGGTCTGTTCTTAGAAATTCATGAGCAGAGAAAGAGATTTAGGAACACCAATATTGGATTCACGTAAGTTTGTGAATATTGTTGGCGATTCACATTGATCTCGAAGACCCAGAGAGAAAGATATCAATGCAGTGTTTTTTTTTTATTTTTTTTTAAGCCATAGTCCTATATTTTGTTTATATCTTTGGATACTTTTATTATTATTATTATTATTATTATTATTATTATTATTATTATTATTATTATTATTATCATTATTATTATTATTATTATTATTATTATTATTATTATTATTATTATTATTATTATTATTATTGGAGATATTGATTATGGTAAAATATTCACATCTATTCGATACTTTGGTAATTCTTTACTTTCAGTTCTTCAGTTTGAAATATCTTGATACTTTTATTATTATTATTATTATTATTATTATTATTATTATTATTATTATTATTATTATTATTATTATTATTATTATTATTATTATTATTATTATTATTGGAGATATTGATTATGGTAAAATATTCACATCTATTCGATACTTTGGTAATTCTTTACTTTCAGTTCTTCAGTTTGAAATATCTTGATACTTTTATTATTATTATTATTATTATTATCATTATTATTATTATTATTATTATTATTATTATTATTATTATTATTATTATCATCCTCTTAATATTTCATTATGTTGTTTAAAAACCTCTATGTTAATGTAATGATTTTGTTTTAGATGGAAAATCGTGGATTAAATTTTCAAGATAATTCCGAATTACAGACACATTACGGACAAAAGAATGATAAGCGATATCTCTCCTGCATGCCCTGACACAGACAGCTTTTTTTTTTTTTACAATACTTATCGAATTCCAATGACCTTGGTCTGCATATTCATTGCAAAAGAGAGAGAGAGAGAGAGAGAGAGAGAGAGAGAGAGAGAGAGAGAGAGAGAGAGAGAGAGAGAGAGAGAGATGGGTAGTGTGGTCTTGAGAGCAACATGTCAGGAGCTATTGATAACAATTAATAAGGGAAATAATAGTTGATAATAATTATCAATAACTAACAATAATTCAAATGATTGAAAATACTCATCTTAGTTTCACTTTAGCTTAGTGGGAGTTCATGTCTCATAACGAATCATCGACAGTTTTAAAATAAATTCCTCAATTACTTTGCCTTTTTTTTTTTTTAAATAATTTCTGGATTACAATTTCAAAAGCTCAAACTTACAGCAAATGTTTTTATGTTGAACAGGCTGACATATGTCTTTTGATAGTTTGTATATTATGAAATATCTGTCTTAATGTTGTTAATATTTTCAAAATATATTTATTTTAATTGTTCGTAACTTCTTATATCGTTTTTTTTTTTTTTTATTTCCTTGTTTCCTTTCCTCACTGGGATATTTTTCCTTGTTGGAGCCCTTGGGTTTATAGCATCTTAATTTTCCAACTTGCGGTATAGCTTAGCTGATAATAATAATAATAATAATAATAATAATAATAATAATAATAATAATAATAATAATAGTAACAATTTATATGATTTCCAATCTAATCATTAACTATTTCCTAGTTGTGGAGCTCTTGATTAGTATCTTGTTTTTATATCTGTCTAGATTAATAGATATTTTGTTCTTCGTTCTTCTCAAAACTTGTAACCTTTTTGAAAGTTTATTAAGAATATGTAATCCCTTTTTGGGTCTTCATTTCTTGATTATCTAGTGTCTTTTGTTACGTTGTAGATTAATATATATTTTCTATTATTTCTTTTAATATTGGTAAATCTTTTGGGAGTTAATCTCTCGATTCGTAAGTATTTTCAGGTGTTTATATGTTGATCAACTATTTTATAACGCTGAGTTATAAACAACTAATAAAAATCCCCTTAATTATTATCAGAATATAATTTTCTTAGTGCTAATTGCTGTTAGGATTAAAATTATAAATAAATAAAAAAAAAACATAAATAAAATGAAGAGGATGTATTAAAAGGATAACATTTTTATATAACAGCAGGATGTAAGAGATATAGATTATAAAGAACTCAACACGTGTATCCAATCATCTTCACTGAAGCTCTAGCTTACATATTATGTTGTAGGAAAAGACAAAATTAAGAGGAAGGATAAATAAAATAATATTTGCTATAACGAGGAGGAAAAAAAGAGATTCAGGTTATAGTGACCGTGTATTCAGTTATTTTCACAAGAACTTTGGTCTAAATATTCGGATTATGGTAACGTGGATTCACTTATTTTCACAGGAACTTTGGGTTAAATATTCTGATTATAGTGAACGTGTATTCAATTGTTTTCACATGAACTTTGGGTTAAATAATCAAATTATAATGAACGTGTATTCAGTTATTTTCACAGGAACTTTGGGTTAAATATTCAGATTATAGTGAACGTGTATTCAGTTGTTTTCACAGGAACTTTGGGTTAAATACTCAGATTATAGTGAAAGTGTATTCAGTTGTTTTCACAGGAACTTTGGGTTAAATATTCTGATTATAGTGAAAGTGTATTCAGTTGTTTTCACAGGAACTTTGGGTTAAATATTCTGATTATAGTGAACGTGTATTCAGTTGTTTTCACAGGAACTTTGGGTTAAATATTCTGATTATAGTGAAAGTGTATTCAGTTGTTTTCACAGGAACTTTGGGTTAAATATTCAGATTATAAGTGAACGTGTATTCAGTTATTTTCACAGGAACTTTGGGTTAAATATTCAAATTATAGTGAACGTGTATTCAGTTATTTTCACAGGAACTTTGGGTTAAATATTCAGATTATAATTAACGTGTATTCAGTTATTTTCACATGAACTTTGGGTTAAATATTCAGATTATAGTGAACGTGTATTCAGTTATTTTCACATGAACTTTGGGTTAAATATTCAGATTATAGTGAACGTGTATTCAGTTATTTTCACATGAACTTTGGGTTAAATATTCAGATTATAGTGAACGTGTATTCAGTTATTTTCACAGGAACTTTGGGTTAAATATTCAGATTATAGTGAACGTGTATTCAGTTATTTTCACAGGAACTTTGGGTTAAATATTCAGATTATAGTGAACGTGTATTCAGTTGTTTTCACAGGAACTTTGGGTTAAATATTCAGATTATAGTGAACGTGTATTCAGTTATTTTCACAGGAACTTTGGGTTAAATATTCAGATTATAATGAACGTGTATTCAGTTGTTTTCACAGGAACTTTGGGTTAAATATTCAGATTATAGTGAACGTGTATTCAGTTATTTTCACAGGAACTTTGGGTTAAATATTCAGATTATAGTGAACGTGTATTCAGTTATTTTCACAGGAACTTTGGGTTAAATATTCAGATTATAGTGAACGTGTATTCAGTTATTTTCACAGGAACTTTGGGTTAAATATTCAAATCATAGTGAACGTGTATTCAGTTATTTTCACAGGAACTTTGGGTTAAATATTCAAATCATAGTGAACGTGTATTCAGTTATTTTCACAGGAACTTTGGGTTAAATATTCAAATCATAGTGAACGTGTATTCAGTTGTTTTCACAGGAACTTTGGGTTAAATATTCAGATCATAGTGAAAGTGTATTCAGTTGTTTTCACAGGAACTTTGGGTTAAATATTTTGATTATAGTGAAAGTGTATTCAGTTGTTTTCACAGGAACTTTGGGTTAAATATTCTGATTATAGTGAAAGTGTATTCAGTTGTTTTCACAGGAACTTTGGGTTAAATATTCAAATCATAGTGAACGTGTATTCAGTTGTTTTCACAGGAACTTTGGGTTAAATATTCAGATCATAGTGAAAGTGTATTCAGTTGTTTTCACAGGAACTTTGGGTTAAATATTCAAATCATAGTGAACGTGTATTCAGTTGTTTTCACAGGAACTTTGGGTTAAATATTCAAATCATAGTGAACGTGTATTCAGTTGTTTTCACAGGAACTTTGGGTTAAATATTCAAATCATAGTGAACGTGTATTCAGTTGTTTTCACAGGAACTTTGGGTTAAATATTCAAATCATAGTGAACGTGTATTCAGTTGTTTTCACAGGAACTTTGGGTTAAATATTCAAATCATAGTGAACGTGTATTCAGTTGTTTTCACAGGAACTTTGGGTTAAATATTCAAATCATAGTGAACGTGTATTCAGTTGTTTTCACAGGAACTTTGGGTTAAATATTCAGATCATAGTGAAAGTGTATTCAGTTGTTTTCACAGGAACTTTGGGTTAAATATTCAAATCATAGTGAACGTGTATTCAGTTGTTTTCACAGGAACTTTGGGTTAAATATTCAAATCATAGTGAACGTGTATTCAGTTGTTTTCACAGGAACTTTGGGTTAAATATTCAAATCATAGTGAACGTGTATTCAGTTGTTTTCACAGGAACTTTGGGTTAAATATTCAAATCATAGTGAACGTGTATTCAGTTGTTTTCACAGGAACTTTGGGTTAAATATTCAAATCATAGTGAACGTGTATTCAGTTGTTTTCACAGGAACTTTGGGTTAAATATTCAAATCATAGTGAACGTGTATTCAGTTGTTTTCACAGGAACTTTGGGTTAAATATTCAGATCATAGTGAAAGTGTATTCAGTTGTTTTCACAGGAACTTTGGGTTAAATATTCAAATCATAGTGAACGTGTATTCAGTTGTTTTCACAGGAACTTTGGGTTAAATATTCAAATCATAGTGAACGTGTATTCAGTTGTTTTCACAGGAACTTTGGGTTAAATATTCAAATCATAGTGAACGTGTATTCAGTTGTTTTCACAGGAACTTTGGGTTAAATATTCAAATCATAGTGAACGTGTATTCAGTTGTTTTCACAGGAACTTTGGGTTAAATATTCAAATCATAGTGAACGTGTATTCAGTTGTTTTCACAGGAACTTTGGGTTAAATATTCAGATCATAGTGAAAGTGTATTCAGTTGTTTTCACAGGAACTTTGGGTTAAATATTCTGATTATAGTGAACGTGTATTCAGTTGTTTTCACAGGAACTTTGGGTTAAATATTCTGATTATAGTGAAAGTGTATTCAGTTGTTTTCACAGGAACTTTGGGTTAAATATTCTGATTATAGTGAACGTGTATTCAGTTGTTTTCACAGGAACTTTGGGTTAAATATTCTGATTATAGTGAACGTGTATTCAGTTGTTTTCACAGGAACTTTGGGTTAAATATTCTGATTATAGTGAACGTGTATTCAGTTGTTTTCACAGGAACTTTGGGTTAAATATTCTGATTATAGTGAACGTGTATTCAGTTGTTTTCACAGGAACTTTGGGTTAAATATTCTGATTATAGTGAACGTGTATTCAGTTGTTTTCACAGGAACTTTGGGTTAAATATTCTGATTATAGTGAACGTGTATTCAGTTGTTTTCACAGGAACTTTGGGTTAAATATTCTGATTATAGTGAACGTGTATTCAGTTGTTTTCACAGGAACTTTGGGTTAAATATTCTGATTATAGTGAACGTGTATTCAGTTGTTTTCACAGGAACTTTGGGTTAAATATTCTGATTATAGTGAACGTGTATTCAGTTGTTTTCACAGGAACTTTGGGTTAAATATTCTGATTATAGTGAAAGTGTATTCAGTTGTTTTCACAGGAACTTTGGGTTAAATATTCTGATTATAGTGAACGTGTATTCAGTTGTTTTCACAGGAACTTTGGGTTAAATATTCTGATTATAGTGAAAGTGTATTCAGTTGTTTTCACAGGAACTTTGGGTTAAATATTCTGATTATAGTGAACGTGTATTCAGTTGTTTTCACAGGAACTTTGGGATAAATATTCTGATTATAGTGAACGTGTATTCAGTTGTTTTCACAGGAACTTTGGGTTAAATATTCTGATTATAGTGAACGTGTATTCAGTTGTTTTCACAGGAACTTTGGGATAAATATTCTGATTATAGTGAACGTGTATTCAGTTGTTTTCACAGGAACTTTGGGATAAATATTCTGATTATAGTGAAAGTGTATTCAGTTGTTTTCACAGGAACTTTGGGTTAAATATTCTGATTATAGTGAACGTGTATTCAGTTGTTTTCACAGGAACTTTGGGATAAATATTCTGATTATAGTGAACGTGTATTCAGTTGTTTTCACAGGAACTTTGGGATAAATATTCTGATTATAGTGAAAGTGTATTCAGTTGTTTTCACAGGAACTTTGGGTTAAATATTCTGATTATAGTGAACGTGTATTCTGTTGTTTTCACAGGAACTTTGGGTTGAATACTCAGATTATAGTGATAGTGTATTCAGTTGTTTTCACAGGAACTTTGGGTTGAATATTCTGATTATAGTGAAAGTGTATTCAGTTGTTTTCACAGGAACTTTGGGATAAATATTCTGATTATAGTGAAAGTGTATTCAGTTGTTTTCACAGGAACTTTGGGTTAAATATTCTGATTATAGTGAAAGTGTATTCAGTTGTTTTCACAGGAACTTTGGGTTAAATACTCAGATTATAGTAATCGTGTATTCAGTTGTTTTCACAGGAACTTTGGGTTAAATATTCTGATTATAGTGAACGTGTATTCAGTTGTTTTCACAGGAACTTTGGGTTAAATACTCAGATTATAGTGATCGTGTATTCAGTTGTTTTCACAGGAACTTTGGGTTGAATATTCTGATTATAGTGAACGTGTATTCAGTTGTTTTCACAGGAACTTTGGGATAAATATTCTGATTATAGTGAAAGTGTAATCAGTTGTTTTCACAGGAACTTTGGGTTAAATATTCTGATTATAGTGAACGTGTATTCAGTTGTTTTCACAGGAACTTTGGGATAAATACTCAGATTATAGTGATCGTGTATTCAGATGTTTTCACAGGAACTTTGGGTTGAATATTCTGATTATAGTGAAAGTGTATTCAGTTGTTTTCACAGGAACTTTGGGTTAAATATTCTGATTATAGCGATCGTGTATTCAGTTGTTTTCACAGGAATTTTGGGATAAATACTCAGATTATAGTGATCTTGTATTCAGTTGTTTTCACAAAAACTTTGGGTTAAATATTCTGATTATAGTGAAAGTGTATTCAGTTGTTTTCACAGGAACTTTGGGTTAAATATTCTGATTATAGCGATCGTGTATTCAGTTGTTTTCACAGGAACTTTGGGTTAAATATTCTGATTATAGCGATCGTGTATTCAGTTGTTTTCACAGGAACTTTGGGTTAAATATTCTGATTATAGCGAACGTGTATTCAGTTGTTTTCACAGGAACTTTGGGTTAAATATTCTGATTATAGTGAAAGTGTATTCAGTTGTTTTCACAGGAACTTTGGGTTAAATATTCTGATTATAGTGAACGTGTATTCAGTTGTTTTCACAGGAACTTTGGGTTAAATATTTTGATTATAGTGAACGTGTATTCAGTTGTTTTCACAAAAACTTTGGGTTAAATACTCAGATTATAGTGATCGTGTATTCAGTTGTTTTCACAGGAACTTTGCTTTAAATACTCAAATTATAGTGAAGGTATATTCAGTTATTTTCACAGGGACTTTGTGTTAAATATTCAGATTATAGTGAAAGTGTATTCAGTTGTTTTCACATGAACTTTGGGTTAAATACTCAGATTATAGTGACCGTGTATTCAGTTGTTTTCACAGGAACTTTGTGTTAAATACTCAGATTATAGCGATCATGTATTCAGTTGTTTTCACAGGGACTTTGTGTTAAATACTCAGATTATAGTGAATGTGTATTCAGTTGTTTTCACAGGACCTTTGGGTTAAATATTCAGATCATAGTGAACGTGTATTCAGTTGTTTTCACAGGAACTTTGTGTTAAATACTCAGATTATAGTGAACGTGTATTCAGTTGTTTTCACAGGAATTTTGGGTTAAATACTCAGATTATAGTGATCGTGTATTCATTTGTTTTCACAGGAACTTTGTGTTAAATACTCAAATTATAGTGAAGGTATATTCAGTTGTTTTCACAGGAACTTTGTATTAAATATTCTGATTATAGTGAAAGTGTATTCAGTTGTTTTCACAGGAACTTTGGGTTAAATACTCAGATTATAGTGAACGTGTATTCAGTTGTTTTCACAGGAACTTTGTGTTAAATACTCAGATTATTGCGATCGTGTATTCAGTTGTTTTCACAGGGACTTTGTGTTAAATACTCAGTTTAAAGTGAACGTGTATTCAGTTGTTTTCACAGGGGTTCGAATCGAGTTAGGGTCGGGGTCACAGATAATGTCCCAAAATTTTCGGTGTCAGATTTTGTGTTAGACTACAGCATAGAGTCGTTTTATGGGTATAAATGTGGTCATCGCATATTTTCGCTCTCCGGCTAAAATTATAGAAGATATATGAGTTTTAATTGAAAAAGGGCCCTATTTTTGGGGTCCGAATCGAGTTAGGGCCCGGGTCAGAGATAATGTCCCAAAATTTTTGGTGTCAGATTTTGTGTCAGACTACAGCATAGAGTCGTTTTATGGGTATAAATGTGGTCATCGCATATTTTCGCTCTCCGGCTAAAATTATAGAAGATATAGGAGTTTTTAAAGAAAAAGGGCTCTATTTTTGGGGTCCGAATCGAGTAAGGGCCGGGGTCAGAGATAATGCCCCAAATTTTTCTCTGTCAGATTTTGTGTTAGACTACAGCATAGAGTCGTTTTATGGGTATAAATGTGGTCATCGCATATTTTCGCTCTCCGGCTAAAATTAGAGAAGATATAAGAGTTTTTATTGAAAAAGGGCTCTATTTTTGGGGTCCGAATCGAGTAAGGGCCGGGGTCAGAGATAATGCCCCAAATTTTTCGGTGTCAGATTTTGTGTTAGACTACAGCATAGAGTCGTTTTATGGGTATAAATGTGGTCATCGCATATTTTCGCTCTCCGGCTAAAATTATAGAAGATATGAGTTTTTATTGAAAAAGGGCCCTTTTTTTCGGGTCCGAATCGAGTAAGGGCCGGGGTCAGAGATAATGCCCCAAATTTTTCGGTGTCAGATTTTGTGTTAGACTACAGCATAGAGTCGTTTTATGGGTATAAATGTGGTCATCGCATATTTTCGCTCTCCGGCTAAAATTATAGAAGATATGAGTTTTTATTGGAAAAGGGCCCTTTTTTTGGGGTCCGAATCGAGTAAGGGCCGGGGTCAGAGATAATGCCCGAAATTTTTCGGTGTCAGATTTTGTGTTAGACTACAGCATAGAGTCGTTTTATGGGTATAAATGTGGTCATCGCATATTTTCGCTCTCCGGCTAAAATTATAGAAGATATATGAGTTTTTATTGAAAAAGGGCTCTATTTTTGGGGTCCGAATCGAGTAAGGGCCGGGGTCAGAGATAATGCCCCAAATTTTTCGGTGTCAGATTTTGTGTTAGACTACAGCATAGAGTCGTTTTATGGGTATAAATGTGGTCATCGCATATTTTCGCTTTCCGGGTAAAATTATAGAAGATATATGAGTTTTTATTGAAAAAGGGGTCTATTTTTGGGGTCCGAATCGAGTAAGGGCCGGGGTCAGAGATAATGCCCCAAATTTTTCGGTGTCAGATTTTGTTAGACTACAGCATAGTCGTTTTATGGGTATAAATGTGGTCATCGCATATTTTCGCTCTCCGGCTAAAATTATAGAAGATATATGAGTTTTTATTGAAAAAGGGCCCTATTTTTGGGGTCCGAATAGAGTAAGGGCCGGGGTCAGAGATAATGCCCCAAATTTTTCGGTGTCAGATTTTGTGTTAGACTACAGCATAGAGTCGTTTTATGGGTATAAATGTGGTCATCGCATATTTTCGCTCTCCGGCTAAAATTATAGAAGATATATGAGTTTTTATTGAAAAAGGGCTCTATTTTTGGGGTCCGAATCGAGTAAGGGCCGGGGTCAGAGATAATGCCCCAAATTTTTCGGTGTCAGATTTTGTGTTAGACTACAGCATTGAGTCGTTTTATGGGTATAAATGTAGTCATCGCATATTTTCGCTCTCCGGCTAAAATTATAGAAGATATATGAGTTTTTATTGAAAAACGGCCCTATTTTTGGGGTCCGAATCGAGTAAGGGCCGGGGTCAGATATAATGCCCCAAATTTTTCGGTGTCAGATTTTGTGTTAGACTACAGCATAGAGTCGTTTTATGGGTATAAATGTGGTCATCGCATATTTTCGCTCTCCGGCTAAAATTATAGAAGATATATGAGTTTTTATTGAAAAAGGGCCCTTTTTTTGGGGTCCGAATTGAGTAAGGGCTGTGGTCAGAGATAATGCCCCAATTTTTTCGGTGTTAGATTTTGTGTTAGACTACAGCATAGAGTCGTTTTATGGGTATAAATGTGGTCATCGCATATTTTCGCTCCGGCTAAAATTATAGAAGATATATGAGTTTTTATTGAAAAAGGGCCCTTTTTTTGGGGTCCGAATTGAGTAAGGGCTGTGGTCAGAGATAATGCCCACAATTTTTCGGTGTCAGATTATGTTAGACTACAGCATAGAGTCGTTTTATGGGTATAAATGTGGTCATCGCATATTTTCGCTCTCCGGCTAAAATTATAGAAGATATATGCGTTTTTATTGAAAAAGGACCCTATTTTTGGGGTCCGAAACGAGTAAGGGCCGGGGTCAGAGATAATGCCCGAAATTTTTCCGTGTCAGATTTTGTGTTAGACTACAGCATAGAGTCGTTTTATGGGTATAAATGTGGTCATCGCATATTTTTGCTCTCCGGCTAAAATTATATCAGATATATGAGTTTTTATTGAAAAAGGACCCTATTTTTGGGGTCCGAAACGAGTAAGGGCCGGGGTCAGAGATAATGCCCGAATTTTTTCGGTGTCAGATTTTGTGTTAGACTACAGCATAGAGTCGTTTTATGGGTATAAATGTGGTCATCGCATATTTTCGCTCTCCGGCTAAAATTATAGAAGATATATGAGTTTTTATTGAAAAAGGGCCCTTTTTTTGGGGTCCGAATCGAGTAAGGGCCGGGGTCAGAGATAATGCCCACAATTTTTCGGTGTCAGATTATGTTAGACTACAGCATAGAGTCGTTTTATGGGTATAAATGTGGTCATCGTATATTTTCGCTCTCCGGCTAAAATTATAGAAGATATATGAGTTTTTATTGAAAAAGGACCCTATTTTTGGGGTCCGAAACGAGTAAGGGCCGGGGTCAGAGATAATGCCCGAAATTTTTCGGTGTCAGATTTTGTGTTAGACTACAGCATAGAGTCGTTTTATGGGTATAAATGTGGTCATCGCATATTTTCGCTCTCCGGCTAAAATTATAGAAGATATTAGAGTTTTTATTGAAAAAGGACCCTATTTTTGGGGTCCGAAACGAGTAAGGGCCGGGGTCAGAGATAATGCCCGAAATTTTTCGGTGTCAGATTTTGTGTTAGACTACAGCATAGAGTCGTTTTATGGGTATAAATGTGGTCATCGCATATTTTCGCTCTCCCGCTAAAATTATAGAAGATATATGAGTTTTTATTGAAAAAGGACCCTATTTTTGGGGTCCGAAACGAGTAAGGGCCGGGGTCAGAGATAATGCCCGAAATTTTTCGGTGTCAGATTTTGTGTTAGACTACAGCATAGAGTCGTTTTATGGGTATAAATGTGGTCATCGCATATTTTCGCTCTCCGGCTAAAATTATAGAAGATATATGAGTTTTTATTGAAAAAGGACCCTATTTTTGGGGTCCGAAACGAGTAAGGGCCGGGGTCAGAGATAATGCCCGAAATTTTTCCGTGTCAGATTTTGTGTTAGACTACAGCATAGAGTCGTTTTATGGGTATAAATGTGGTCATCGCATATTTTCGCTCTCCGGCTAAAATTATAGAAGATATATGAGTTTTTATTGAAAAAGGACCCTATTTTTGGGGTCCGAAACGAGTAAGGGCCGGGGTCAGAGATAATGCCCGAAATTTTTCGGTGTCAGATTTTGTGTTAGACTACAGCATAGAGTCGTTTTATGGGTATAAATGTGGTCATCGCATATTTTCGCTCTCCGGCTAAAATTATAGAAGATATATGAGTTTTTATTGAAAAAGGACCCTATTTTTGGGGTCCGAAACGAGTAAGGGCCGGGGTCAGAGATAATGCCCGAAATTTTTCGGTGTCAGATTTTGTGTTAGACTACAGCATAGAGTCGTTTTATGGGTATAAATGTTGTCATCGCATATTTTCGCTCTCCGGCTAAAATTATAGGAGATATATGAGTTTTTATTGAAAAAGGACCCTATTTTTGGGGTCCGAAACGAGTAAGGGCCGGGGTCAGAGATAATGCCCGAAATTTTTCGGTGTCAGATTTTGTGTTAGACTACAGCATAGAGTCGTTTTATGGGTATAAATGTGGTCATCGCATATTTTCGCCCTCCGGCTAAAATTATAGAAGATATATGAGTTTTTATTGAAAAAGGACCCTATTTTTGGGGTCCGAAACGAGTAAGGGCCGGGGTCAGAGATAATGCCCGAAATTTTTCGGTGTCAGATTTTGTGTTAGACTACAGCATGGAGTCGTTTTATGGGTATAAATGTGGTCATCGCATATTTTCGCTCTCCGGCTAAAATTATAGAAGATATATGAGTTTTTATTGAAAAAGGACCCTATTTTTGGGGTCCGAAACGAGTAAGGGCCGGGGTCAGAGATAATGCCCGAAATTTTTCGGTGTCAGATTTTGTGTTAGACTACAGCATAGTCGTTTTATGGGTATAAATGTGGTCATCGCATATTTTCGCTCTCCGGCTAAAATTATAGAAGCTATATGAGTTTTTATTGAAAAAAGACCCTATTTTTGGGGTCCGAAACGAGTAAGGGCCGGGGTCAGAGATAATGCCCGAAATTTTTCGGTGTCAGATTTTGTGTTAGACTACAGCATAGAGTCGTTTTATGGGTATAAATGTGGTCATCGCATATTTTCGCTCTCCGGCTAAAATTATAGAAGATATATGAGTTTTTATTGAAAAAGGACCCTATTTTTGGGGTCCGAAACGAGTAAGGGCCGGGGTCAGAGATAATGCCCGAAATTTTTCGGTGTCAGATTTTGTGTTAGACTACAGCATAGAGTCGTTTTATGGGTATAAATGTGGTTATCGCATATTTTCGCTCTCCGGCTAAAATTATAGAAGATATATGAGTTTTTATTGAAAAAGGACCCTATTTTTGGGGTCCAAAACGAGTAAGGGCCGGGGTCAGAGATAATGCCCGAAATTTTTCGGTGTCAGATTTTGTGTTAGACTACAGCATAGAGTCGTTTTATGGGTATAAATGTGGTCATCGCATATTTTCGCTCTCCGGCTAAAATTATAGAAGATATATGAGTTTTTATTGAAAAAGGGCTCTATTTTTGGGGTCCGAATCGAGTAAGGGCCGGGGTCAGAGATAATGCCCCAAATTTTTCGGTGTCAGATTTTGTGTTAGACTACAGCATTGAGTCGTTTTATGGGTATAAATGTAGTCATCGCATATTTTCGCTCTCCGGCTAAAATTATAGAAGATATATGAGTTTTTATTGAAAAACGGCCCTATTTTTGGGGTCCGAATCGAGTAAGGGCTGTGGTCAGAGATAATGCCCCAATTTTTTCGGTGTCAGATTTTGTGTTAGACTACAGCATAGAGTCGTTTTATGGGTATAAATGTGGTCATCGCATATTTTCGCTCCGGCTAAAATTATAGAAGATATATGAGTTTTTATTGAAAAAGGGCCCTTTTTTTGGGGTCCGAATTGAGTAAGGGCTGTGGTCAGAGATAATGCCCACAATTTTTCGGTGTCAGATTATGTTAGACTACAGCATAGAGACGTTTTATGGGTATAAATGTGGTCATCGCATATTTTCGCTCTCCGGCTAAAATTATAGAAGATATATGCGTTTTTATTGAAAAAGGACCCTATTTTTGGGGTCCGAAACGAGTAAGGGCCGGGGTCAGAGATAATGCCCGAAATTTTTCCGTGTCAGATTTTGTGTTAGACTACAGCATAGAGTCGTTTTATGGGTATAAATGTGGTCATCGCATATTTTCGCTCTCCGGCTAAAATTATATCAGATATATAAGTTTTTATTGAAAAAGGACCCTATTTTTGGGGTCCGAAACGAGTAAGGGCCGGGGTCAGAGATAATGCCCGAATTTTTTCGGTGTCAGATTTTGTGTTAGACTACAGCATAGAGTCGTTTTATGGGTATAAATGTGGTCATCGCATATTTTCGCTCTCCGGCTAAAATTATAGAAGATATATGAGTTTTTATTGAAAAAGGGCCCTTTTTTTGGGGTCCGAATCGAGTAAGGGCCGGGGTCAGAGATAATGCCCACAATTTTTCGGTGTCAGATTATGTTAGACTACAGCATAGAGTCGTTTTATGGGTATAAATGTGGTCATCGTATATTTTCGCTCTCCGGCTAAAATTATAGAAGATATATGAGTTTTTATTGAAAAAGGACCCTATTTTTGGGGTCCGAAACGAGTAAGGGCCGGGGTCAGAGATAATGCCCGAAATTTTTCGGTGTCAGATTTTGTGTTAGACTACAGCATAGAGTCGTTTTATGGGTATAAATGTGGTCATCGCATATTTTCGCTCTCCGGCTAAAATTATAGAAGATATATGAGTTTTTATTGAAAAAGGACCCTATTTTTGGGGTCCGAAACGAGTAAGGGCCGGGGTCAGAGATAATGCCCGAAATTTTTCGGTGTCAGATTTTGTGTTAGACTACAGCATAGAGTCGTTTTATGGGTATAAATGTGGTCATCGCATATTTTCGCTCTCCCGCTAAAATTATAGAAGATATATGAGTTTTTATTGAAAAAGGACCCTATTTTTTGGGTCCGAAACGAGTAAGGGCCGGGGTCAGAGATAATGCCCGAAATTTTTCGGTGTCAGATTTTGTGTTAGACTACAGCATAGAGTCGTTTTATGGGTATAAATGTGGTCATCGCATATTTTCGCTCTCCGGCTAAAATTATAGAAGATATATGAGTTTTTATTGAAAAAGGACCCTATTTTTGGGGTCCGAAACAAGTAAGGGCCGGGGTCAGAGATAATGCCCGAAATTTTTCGGTGTCAGATTTTGTGTTAGACTACAGCATAGAGTCGTTTTATGGGTATAAATGTGGTCATCGCATATTTTCGCTCTCCGGCTAAAATTATAGAAGATATATGAGTTTTTATTGAAAAAGGACCCTATTTTTGGGGTCCGAAACGAGTAAGGGCCGGGGTCAGAGATAATGCCCGAAATTTTTCGGTGTCAGATTTTGTGTTAGACTACAGCATAGAGTCGTTTTATGGGTATAAATGTGGTCATCGCATATTTTCGCTCTCCGGCTAAAATTATAGAAGATATATGAGTTTTTATTGAAAAAGGACCCTATTTTTGGGGTCCGAAACGAGTAAGGGCCGGGGTCAGAGATAATGCCCGAAATTTTTCGGTGTCAGATTTTGTGTTAGACTACAGCATAGAGTCGTTTTATGGGTATAAATGTTGTCATCGCATATTTTCGCTCTCCGGCTAAAATTATATGAGATATATGAGTTTTTATTGAAAAAGGACCCTATTTTTGGGGTCCGAAACGAGTAAGGGGTCAGAGATAATGCCCGAAATTTTTCGGTGTCAGATTTTGTGTTAGACTACAGCATAGAGTCGTTTTATGGGTATAAACGTGGTCATCGCATATTTTCGCCCTCCGGCTAAAATTATAGAAGATATATGAGTTTTTATTGAAAAAGGACCCTATTTTTGGGGTCCGAAACGAGTAAGGGCCGGGGTCAGAGATAATGCCCGAAATTTTTCGGTGTCAGATTTTGTGTTAGACTACAGCATGGAGTCGTTTTATGGGTATAAATGTGGTCATCGCATATTTTCGCTCTCCGGCTAAAATTATAGAAGATATATGAGTTTTTATTGAAAAAGGACCCTATTTTTGGGGTCCGAAACGAGTAAGGGCCGGGGTCAGAGATAATGCCCGAAATTTTTCGGTGTCAGATTTTGTGTTAGACTACAGCATAGAGTCGTTTTATGGGTATAAATGTGGTCATCGCATATTTTCGCTCTCCGGCTAAAATTATAGAAGATATATGAGTTTTTATTGAAAAAGGACCCTATTTTTGGGGTCCGAAACGAGTAAGGGCCGGGGTCAGAGATAATGCCCGAAATTTTTCGGTGTCAGATTTTGTGTTAGACTACAGCATAGAGTCGTTTTATGGGTATAAATGTGGTCATCGCATATTTTCGCTCTCCGGCTAAAATTATAGAAGATATATGAGTTTTTATTGAAAAAGGACCCTATTTTTGGGGTCCAAAACGAGTAAGGGCCGGGGTCAGAGATAATGCCCGAAATTTTTCGGTGTCAGATTTTGTGTTAGACTACAGCATAGAGTCGTTTTATGGGTATAAATGTGGTCATCGCATATTTTCGCTCTCCGGCTAAAATTATAGAAGATATATGAGTTTTTATTGAAAAAGGACCCTATTTTTGGGGTCCGAAACAAGTAAGGGCCGGGGTCAGAGATAATGCCCGAAATTTTTCGTTGTCAGATTTTGTGTTAGACTACAGCATAGAGTCGTTTTATGGGTATAAATGTGGTCATCGCATATTTTCACTCTCCGGCTAAAATTATAGAAGATATATGAGTTTTTATTGAAAAAGGACCCTATTTTTGGGGTCCGAAACGAGTAAGGGCCGGGGTCAGAGATAATGCCCGAAATTTTTCGGTATCAGATTTTGTGTTAGACTACAGCATAGAGTCGTTTTATGGGTATAAATGTGGTCATCGCATATTTTCGCTCTCCGGCTAAAATTATATAAGATATATGAGTTTTTATTGAAAAAGGACCCTATTTTTGGGGTCCGAAACGAGTAAGGGCCGGGGTCAGAGATAATGCCCGAAATTTTTCGGTGTCAGATTTTGTGTTAGACTACAGCATAGAGTCGTTTTATGGGTATAAATGTGGTCATCGCATATTTTCGCTCTCCGGCTAAAATTATAGAAGATATATGAGTTTTTATTGAAAAAGGACCCTATTTTTGGGGTCCGAAACGAGTAAGGGCCGGGGTCAGAGATAATGCCCGAAATTTTTCGGTGTCAGATTTTGTGTTAGACTACAGCATAGAGTCGTTTTATGGGTATAAATGTGGTCATCGCATATTTTCGCTCTCCGGCTAAAATTATAGGAGATATATGAGTTTTTATTGAAAAAGGACCCTATTTTTGGGGTCCGAAACGAGTAAGGGCAGGGGTCAGAGATAATGCCCGAAATTTTTCGGTGTCAGATTTTGTGTTAGACTACAGCATAGAGTCGTTTTATGGGTATAAATGTGGTCATCGCATATTTTCGCTCTCCGGCTAAAATTATAGAAGATATATGAGTTTTTATTGAAAAAGGACCCTATTTTTGGGGTCCGAAACGAGTAAGGGCCGGGGTCAGAGATAATGCCCGAAATTTTTCGGTGTCAGATTTTGTGTTAGACTACAGCATAGAGTCGTTTTATGGGTATAAATGTGGTCATCGCATATTTTCGCTCTCCGGCTAAAATTATAGAAGATATATGAGTTTTTATTGAAAAAGGACCCTATTTTTGGGGTCCGAAACGAGTAAGGGCCGGGGTCAGAGATAATGCCCGAAATTTTTCGGTGTCAGATTTTGTGTTAGACTACAGCATAGAGTCGTTTTATGGGTATAAATGTGGTCATCGCATATTTTCGCTCTCCGGCTAAAATTATAGAAGATATATGAGTTTTTATTGAAAAAGGACCCTATTTTTGGGGTTCGAAACGAGTAAGGGCCGGGGTCAGAGATAATGCCCGAAATTTTTCGGTGTCAGATTTTGTGTTAGACTATAGCATAGTCGTTTTATGGGTATAAATGTGGTCATCGCATATTTTCGCTCTCCGGCTAAAATTATAGAAGATATATGAGTTTTTATTGAAAAAGGACCCTATTTTTGGGGTCCGAAACGAGTAAGGGCCGGGGTCAGAGATAATGCCCGAAATTTTTCCGTGTCAGATTTTGTGTTAGACTACAGCATAGAGTCGTTTTATGGGTATAAATGTGGTCATCGCATATTTTCGCTCTCCGGCTAAAATTATAGAAGATATATGAGTTTTTATTGAAAAAGGACCCTATTTTTGGGGTCCGAAACGAGTAAGGGCCGGGGTCAGAGATAATGCCCGAAATTTTTCGGTGTCAGATTTTGTGTTAGACTACAGCATAGAGTCGTTTTATGGGTATAAATGTGGTCATCGCATATTTTCGCTCTCCGGCTAAAATTATAGAAGATATATGAGTTTTTATTGAAAAAGGACCCTATTTTTGGGGTCCGAAACGAGTAAGGGCCGGGGTCAGAGATAATGCCCGAAATTTTTCGGTGTCAGATTGTGTGTTAGACTACAGCATAGAGTCGTTTTATGGGTATAAATGTGGTCATCGCATATATTCGCTCTCCGGCTAATATTATAGAAGATATATGAGTTTTTATTGAAAAAGGACCCTAATTTTGGGGTCCGAAACGAGTAAGGGCCGGGGTCAGAGATAATGCCCGAAATTTTTCGGTGTCAGATTTTGTGTTAGACTACAGCATGGAGTCGTTTTATGGGTATAAATGTGGTCATCGCATATTTTCGCTCTCCGGCTAAAATTATAGAAGATATATGAGTTTTTATTGAAAAAGGAACCTATTTTTGGGGTCCGAAACGAGTAAGGGCCGGGGCAGAGATAATGCCCGAAATTTTTCGGTGTCAGATTTTGTGTTATACTACAGCATAGAGTTGTTTTATGGGTATAAATATGGTCATCGCATATTTTAGCTCTCCGGCTAAAATTATAGAAGATATATGAGTTTTTATTGAAAAAGGACCCTATTTTTGGGGTCCGAAACGAGTAAGGGCCGGGGTCAGAGATAATGCCCGAAATTTTTCGGTGTCAGATTTTGTGTTAGACTACAGCATAGAGTCGTTTTATGGGTATAAATGTGGTCATCGCATAATTTCGCTCTCCGGCTAAAATTATAGAAGATATATGAGTTTTTATTGAAAAAGGACCCTATTTTTGGGGTCCGAAACGAGTAAGGGCCAGAGTCAGAGATAATGCCCGAAATTTTTCGGTGTCAGATTTTGTGTTAGACTACAGCATAGAGTCGTTTTATGGGTATAAATGTGGTCATCGCATATTTTCGCTCTCCGGCTAAAATTATAGAAGATATATGAGTTTTTATTGAAAAAGGACCCTATTTTTGGGGTCCGAAACGAGTAAGGGCCGGGGTCAGAGATAATGCCCGAAATTTTTCGGTGTCAGATTTTGTGTTACACTACAGCATAGAGTCGTTTTATGGGTATAAATGTTGTCATCGCATATTTTCGCTCTCCGGCTAAAATTATAGGAGATATATGAGTTTTTATTGAAAAAGGACCCTATTTTTGGGGTCCGAAACGAGTAAGGGCCGGGGTCAGAGATAATGCCCGAAATTTTTCGGTGTCAGATTTTGTGTTAGACTACAGCATAGAGTCGTTTTATGGGTATAAATGTGGTCATCGCATATTTTCGCCCTCCGGCTAAAATTATAGAAGATATATGAGTTTTTATTGAAAAAGGACCCTATTTTTGGGGTCCGAAACGAGTAAGGGCCGGGGTCAGAGATAATGCCCGAAATTTTTCGGTGTCAGATTTTGTGTTAGACTACAGCATGGAGTCGTTTTATGGGTATAAATGTGGTCATCGCATATTTTCGCTCTCCGGCTAAAATTATAGAAGATATATGAGTTTTTATTGAAAAAGGACCCTATTTTTTGGGTCCGAAACGAGTAAGGCCGGGGTCAGAGATAATGCCCGAAATTTTTCGGTGTCAGATTTTGTGTTAGACTACAGCATAGAGTCGTTTTATGGGTATAAATGTGGTCATCGCATATTTTCGCTCTCCGGCTAAAATTATAGAAGATATATGAGTTTTTATTGAAAAAGGACCCTATTTTTGGGGTCCGAAACGAGTAAGGGCCGGGGTCAGAGATAATGCCCGAAATTTTTCGGTGTCAGATTTTGTGTTAGACTACAGCATAGAGTCGTTTTATGGGTATAAATGTGGTCATCGCATATTTTCGCTCTCCGGCTAAAATTATAGAAGATATATGAGTTTTTATTGAAAAAGGACCCTATTTTTGGGGTCCAAAACGAGTAAGGGCCGGGGTCAGAGATAATGCCCGAAATTTTTCGGTGTCAGATTTTGTGTTAGACTACAGCATAGAGTCGTTTTATGGGTATAAATGTGGTCATCGCATATTTTCGCTCTCCGGCTAAAATTATAGAAGATATATGAGTTTTTATTGAAAAAGGACCCTATTTTTGGGGTCCGAAACAAGTAAGGGCCGGGGTCAGAGATAATGCCCGAAATTTTTCGTTGTCAGATTTTGTGTTAGACTACAGCATAGAGTCGTTTTATGGGTATAAATGTGGTCATCGCATATTTTCACTCTCCGGCTAAAATTATAGAAGATATATGAGTTTTTATTGAAAAAGGACCCTATTTTTGGGGTCCGAAACGAGTAAGGGCCGGGGTCAGAGATAATGCCCGAAATTTTTCGGTATCAGATTTTGTGTTAGACTACAGCATAGAGTCGTTTTATGGGTATAAATGTGGTCATCGCATATTTTCGCTCTCCGGCTAAAATTATATAAGATATATGAGTTTTTATTGAAAAAGGACCCTATTTTTGGGGTCCGAAACGAGTAAGGGCCGGGGTCAGAGATAATGCCCGAAATTTTTCGGTGTCAGATTTTGTGTTAGACTACAGCATAGAGTCGTTTTATGGGTATAAATGTGGTCATCGCATATTTTCGCTCTCCGGCTAAAATTATAAAAGATATATGAGTTTTTATTGAAAAAGGACCCTATTTTTGGGGTCCGAAACGAGTAAGGGCCGGGGTCAGAGATAATGCCCGAAATTTTTCGGTGTCAGATTTTGTGTTAGACTACAGCATAGAGTCGTTTTATGGGTATAAATGTGGTCATCGCATATTTTCGCTCTCCGGCTAAAATTATAGGAGATATATGAGTTTTTATTGAAAAAGGACCCTATTTTTGGGGTCCGAAACGAGTAAGGGCCGGGGTCAGAGATAATGCCCGAAATTTTTCGGTGTCAGATTTTGTGTTAGACTACAGCATAGAGTCGTTTTATGGGTATAAATGTGGTCATCGCATATTTTCGCTCTCCGGCTAAAATTATAGAAGATATATGAGTTTTTATTGAAAAAGGACCCTATTTTTGGGGTCCGAAACGAGTAAGGGCCGGGGTCAGAGATAATGCCCGAAATTTTTCGGTGTCAGATTTTGTGTTAGACTACAGCATAGAGTCGTTTTATGGGTATAAATGTGGTCATCGCATATTTTCGCTCTCCGGCTAAAATATAGAAGATATATGAGTTTTTATTGAAAAAAGACCCTATTTTTGGGGGTCCGAAACGAGTAAGGGCCGGGGTCAGAGATAATGCCCGAAGTTTTTCGGTGTCAGATTTTGTGTTAGACTACAGCATAGTCGTTTTATGGGTATAAATGTGGTCATCGCATATTTTCGCTCTCCGGCTAAAATTATAGAAGATATATGAGTTTTTATTGAAAAAGGACCCTATTTTTGGGGTTCGAAACGAGTAAGGGCCGGGGTCAGAGATAATGCCCGAAATTTTTCGGTGTCA
>NC_090737.1:118634170-118635730 GCF_036898095.1 Palaemon carinicauda | reverse complement strand
TCCAAAACCTTCATATCTGGCCTAAACCAGGAAATGAAAAGTTGTCAGATTTGTTCTCTGGCGTTATGGGATAACATTTCCGTTGAAAAGAGATGAGGTAAATCAATCAAAAACACAACTGACGCTAAAGAGTGACACAATCCAGAAATGAGATGTATGAAGAATGGCAGAGATTATCGAATCTCTGTCTCGTATAGGAAATGTCCCTGTCTGGTGATCTGCCGGACTGGGGTTCGAATCACGCTCAAGCTCAAAAGTTTCTTGTAGTGCCTGCAACCTCACCACCTTTGTGAGCTAAGGATAGGGATTTTGGAGAAGCCTATAGGTCTACCTGCTGAGTCATCAGTACCCATTAGCTGGCTCTCCCTGGTCCCAGCTTTGTTAAAGAGGGGGATTGGGCGCTGATCATATGAATATATAGTCATTGTTTAAGGTATTGTCACTGTCCCTTGCCTCTGTCATTTCAAGGTCTTCAGAACAGGCAAAGATCAGTAATATCATAAAAACAACTGAAAAAGAAAGTGTACTCTTTAAGTAATGTTACTAAATTTACAGATATTACACACCTTATTTTCTTGTTGCATAATGAATGAGAATACTTAAGCGAATGTGAAATTGTGACGAATATGAAATATGAAAATTTAATGACAGCATAATATGACCACAAACATGAGTAATTTCAAAATAAACAAGAGTTGGACATAAGACTATGACGGGAGACGTCTAATCCTGAAAAGCAAGTTTTATTTCTCGAAAACATTATTTCCGTGTGCCCATACAGACGCGGCTGTTTTCTATATTTCTTGGATGGTACTGTCATAAAGTGAAATGCTATATTTCACTACAGCTCAAAATGGTTGCTACACTATAAATGTTTTCACACCGAGTTCAGTAAGATTATCACAATACTAGTAACAAATGACACAGCAGAGTTCTATGTTCTATTCCATGCATATATCTCTGGATAAACTTGTGTACATCAAAATAACTTTTAGAGTAAGCTTTTTTCTTTTAATTTTTTCATTTGCTGAATCTTTTAAATCAATTACGCTACTATTCAAGACGTAGGAAGAATTCATTGTAATATGGTGTCGATAACGAACAATCGTGTGAGATGAAAGTTAATGAATTTTACCGCTCTCCTGTATACAATTAATCTTAAGAGGGTAAAGGAATGTATGATTTCTAATATATTATTATCAAAGTGCAGAAAGCAACATGAAGATAGTATTCATCCTACATTTTGAGTTCTAAGAAGGGAAAATTTCAATCATTCCAAAAATAAAAATATTCGACAAAGTAAATCTATACCAAAATTTATAATGATTGTTGTATCTAAAAAGTTCTACTAACAGCTTTGAAGATTTTCTGTAAACTAAATTTCTCTTGCTATTTGCTTATCAGATTTCTAGTATATTCAGGTTTAAACATCTATGATAACATTCGGATCCTCTGCTTTTTATTCTAATCTGACTCACTAAGCTTTGAAGTGATTAAAAATCATGAACAAGCATTTCCGTTTTCAGTAGTTTCTTTTTACTATCTTTTTGTTACTGTTTG
>NC_090737.1:118594170-118626670 GCF_036898095.1 Palaemon carinicauda | reverse complement strand
GGGCGCTGATCATACGTATATATGGTCAATCTCAAAGGCATTGTCCTGCCAGCTAGGGCATTATCATTGTCCCTTGCCTCTGCAATTTATGAGTGGCCTTTAAAAAAACTTTAAAAGTGGAGTAGAGTTAAGTGGAAAGTATTTAATATAGAGCATTAACTAAAGAATAGTATCTTAAGCTTAGAGCTTTATAGATCAGTTAAAATAGTATAAGTAATAGAGAGAGAGAGAGAGAGAGAGAGAGAGAGAGAGAGAGAGAGAGAGAGAGAGAGAGAGAGAGAGAGAGAGAGAGAGAGAAATGTCAAAATGATTTTCCCAGGAAGTTCCTTCAGAAAGTCCTTTTTTATCTTTGCTCAGTGTCAGATGAAGCTGATAAGAACATCGCGAGGGACATGAACTGGAAGGTTTTAATCTTTTCTCCCTTTTGGTGATTGGAAAAGGAAAGATATGGAAGAGAAAGAATTGAGGGAATAGAAAGAATAGAGGGTAATGGAAGGGAAAGAATTATGAAAGGACTTGAGAGCTTAATAACTTTAGAAATATGCATTAATATTACAAATTTCATGGAAGAATCCATTCTGAAACTGTAAGTATAGGTAAAAGTACAGCAAGGAAATATTACCAGTCCATAAACTGAATATCATAAACTACCAGATAATATTATATTTAAACTTTCATTCAATACTATTTCTCCTTCCTTCCTCCATAATTTAATTCTCTAATTTCGAAAAATTCGTGAATTATAATACTAAAATTTTCTCCCATTGTGTCAGAACTTTTATTGGTTCCTTTTTGTTCTCCAATTGTATTTTACTTCCTTTAAGTTCTTATTAAAAGTTTATATAGAGTTGTGGTTGTCGAGAAAGTGGTAAAAAATTTCGATTCTTAAAGATTGACAATTTTCTTTAATACTGCAATAATGAAAATCATTAAACTCGGTGATTTTATTTCCTTACAATTCCATTTGTGTAACAACAAACATTAAACTATATATGCAAGCATGCATATATAATAAATACAGGCTGAAAACAAACACAGAAATCAGTGTACGTGATTCAGATAAAATTATGAATACAAGAAAAAATTAAATTTTATATCTTATTTATGTCTTATTTTCAAGATAACTACATTTCTATAACCAACAGTGGTTCGTGAAAGAGGAGATTGGCATCAAAGAGGAGGTCTGAAAGTCCCGTCGTCATTAAAACTTTGAAAAGGGCTTTGAAAAGGGAGATAAGAAAGTATCGGTGAATCCTAACCGTCCCTTTGCAGTTGAAATTGATGCCGAAGTTTAACTTAACAAAGAAGTAAGAAACTGAAAGGAAGAGGGAACGAGGGGGAGAAAACAATGACGATATTTGAAGTCAGATATTCATTTTATTAAAAGACTTTAGTCGACTTTTCACTATTTAAGTTGAAGGTTCTATATGTTTCAAAACGTTCCATGACGTTCCACTAGATGCTTTTACATTCCATGACATTTCATTACATTCCTCGACATTGCATGATGTTCCATAATAATTAATGGATTACTTGACCTAATATGTGAAAAAGATAGGGGTAAATTAACATTCATTCTTCATATAACCATTCTTCTTCTTCCCTCTCCGTTATCCCTACATAAAGGGGTCGGTTGCTTGATGGGCCCTCTCCAATGCCTTCTATCAAAGACATCCTCTTCCAACAAACCTCTTCTCTCCATATCATCCTTCACCTCATCTCACCATCTAATGCTCGGCCCTCCCTTTTGATCTTCTTCCCCCTACAGGTTCCTCCCAAGCCCTCTTCACTCCCCATCAGGATGCCAGAAAGCCTCAAATCGATCAAATCAATCAACCTCCTCACTTCTGCCCACCATCAATCCTGAACACGAGTCCACACCATCTCAGTCATGACGCTCTTTTTATAATTGCATTGATGAACTGCAAAGGCCATCATTGCGAACAGTCTATTTTTTAGGTTCAATAACACTGCTGTTTCTGTTTCATATCTATATTCTTTTCTTGCGCCACTAGGCTATATCTTAAGATCCGGAATGAAATGGCATACATAATCATTTTCGTTGTATCTATCTAAGGCAGAGAAATGAATCCAATTGAAAGACAGAAGTGTGTTCCCTGTAGAAGATTCCATTGTACTGAAATTGTTGACTGTATCAAGGATGATCTTCGATCAAAGGCATTAACCGGTGATGAAGTGTGGAACAGAGGTAGATGGAGAACGCTGGACAGAAACATCGACCTAACATAAAAGAGGAAAAATATACAGACAAAGAAGAAGAAGTAATGCAGGCTGAAAATAAACACAGAAATCAGTATCTGCAACACAGATAAAATTATGAATACAAAAAAAAAAAAAATTAATTTTATGCCTTCTTTATGTCTTATTTCCAAGAAAACTACAATTTTATAACCAACAGTGGTTTGGGAAAGAGGAGATTATCATCGAAGAGGAGGTCTGAAAGTCCCGTCGTCATTAAAAACTTTGAAAAGGGCTTTGAAAAGGGAGATAAGAAAGTATCGGTGAATCCTAACCGTCCCTTTGCAGTTGAAATTGATGCCGAAGTTTAACTTAACAAAGAAGTAAGAAACTGAAAGGAAGAGGGAACGAGGGGGAGAAAACAATGACGATATTTGAAGTCAGATATTCATTTTATTAAAAGACTTAGTCGACTTTTCACTATTTAAGTTGAAGGTTCTATATGTTTCAAAACGTTCCATGACGTTCCACTAGATGCTTTTACATTCCATGACATTTCATTACATTCCTCGACATTGCATGATGTTCCATAATAATTAATGGATTACTTGACCTAATATGTGAAAAAGATAGGGGTAAAATTAACATTCATTCTTCATATAACCATTCTTCTTCTTCCTCTCCGTTATCCCTACATAAAGGGGTCGGTTGCTTGATGGGCCCTCTCCAATGCCTTCTATCAAAGACATCCTCTTCCAACAAACCTCTTCTCTCCATATCATCCTTCACCTCATCTCACCATCTAATGCTCGGCCTCCCTTTTGATCTTCTTCCCCCTACAGGTTCCTCCCAAGCCCTCTTCACTCCCCATCAGGATGCCAGAAAGCCTCAAATCGATCAAATCAATCAACCTCCTCACTTTCCTGCCCACCATCAATCCTGAACACGAGTCCACACCATCTCAGTCATGACGCTCTTTTTATAATTGCATTGATGAACTGCAAAGGCCATCATTGCGAACAGTCTATTTTTTAGGTTCAATAACACTGCTGTTTCTGTTTCATATCTATATTCTTTTCTTGCGCCCACTAGGCTATATCTTAAGATCCGGAATGAAATGGCATACATAATCATTTTCGTTGTATCTATCTAAGGCAGAGAAATGAATCCAATTGAAAGACAGAAGTGTGTTCCCTGTAGAAGATTCCATTGTACTGAAATTGTTGACTGTATCAAGGATGATCTTCGATCAAAGGCATTAACCGGTGATGAAGTGTGGAACAGAGGTAGATGGAGAACGCTGGACAGAAACATCGACCTAACATAAAAGAGGAAAAATATACAGACAAAGAAGAAGAAGTAATGCAGGCTGAAAATAAACACAGAAATCAGTATCTGCAACACAGATAAAATTATGAATACAAAAAAAAAAAAAATTAATTTTATGCCTTCTTTATGTCTTATTTCCAAGAAAACTACAATTTTATAACCAACAGTGGTTTGGGAAAGAGGAGATTATCATCGAAGAGGAGGTCTGAAAGTCCCGTCGTCATTAAAACTTTGAAAAGGGCTTTGAAAAGGGAGATAAGAAAGTATCGGTGAATCCTAACCGTCCCTTTGCAGTTGAAATTGATGCCGAAGTTTAACTTAACAAAGAAGTAAGAAACTGAAAGGAAGAGGGAACGAGGGGGAGAAAACAATGACGATATTTGAAGTCAGAGTATTCATTTTATTAAAAGACTTTAGTCGACTTTTCACTATTTAAGTTGAAGGTTCTATATGTTTCAAAACGTTCCATGACGTTCCACTAGATGCTTTTACATTCCATGACATTTCATTACATTCCTCGACATTGCATGATGTTCCATAATAATTAATGGATTACTTGACCTAATATGTGAAAAAGATAGGGGTAAATTAACATTCATTCTTCATATAACCATTCTTCTTCTTCCTCTCCGTTATCCCTACATAAAGGGGTCGGTTGCTTGATGGGCCCTCTCCAATGCCTTCTATCAAAGACATCCTCTTCCAACAAACCTCTTCTCTCCATATCATCCTTCACCTCATCTCACCATCTAATGCTCGGCCTCCCTTTTGATCTTCTTCCCCCTACAGGTTCCTCCCAAGCCCTCTTCACTCCCCATCAGGATGCCAGAAAGCCTCAAATCGATCAAATCAATCAACCTCCTCACTTCCTGCCCACCATCAATCCTGAACACGAGTCCACACCATCTCAGTCATGACGCTCTTTTTATAATTGCATTGATGAACTGCAAAGCCATCATTGCGAACAGTCTATTTTTTAGGTTCAATAACACTGCTGTTTCTGTTTCATATCTATATTCTTTTCTTGCGCCACTAGGCTATATCTTAAGATCCGGAATGAAATGGCATACATAATCATTTTCGTTGTATCTATCTAAGGCAGAGAAATGAATCCAATTAAAAGAGAGAAGTGTGTTCCCTGTAGAAGATTCCATTGTACTGAAATTGTTGACTGTATCAAGGATGATCTTCGATCAAAGGCATTAACCGGTGATGAAGTGTGGAACAGAGGTAGATGGAGAACGCTGGACAGAAACATCGACCTAACATAAAAGAGGAAAAATATACAGACAAAGAAGAAGAAGTAATGCAGGCTGAAAATAAACACAGAAATCAGTATCTGCAACACAGATAAAATTATGAATACAAAAAAAAAAAAATTAATTTTATGCCTTCTTTATGTCTTATTTCCAAGAAAACTACAATTTTATAACCAACAGTGGTTTGGGGAAAGAGGAGATTATCATCGAAGAGGAGGTCTGAAAGTCCCGTCGTCATTAAAACTTTGAAAAGGGCTTTGAAAAGGGAGATAAGAAAGTATCGGTGAATCCTAACCGTCCCCTTTGCAGTTGAAATTGATGCCGAAGTTTAACTTAACAAAGAAGTAAGAAACTGAAAGGAAGAGGGAACGAGGGGGAGAAAAACAATGACGATATTTGAAGTCAGATATTCATTTTATTAAAAGACTTTAGTCGACTTTTCACTATTTAAGTTGAAGGTTCTATATGTTTCAAAACGTTCCATGACGTTCCACTAGATGCTTTTACATTCCATGACATTTCATTACATTCCTCGACATTGCATGATGTTCCATAATAATTAATGGATTACTTGACCTAATATGTGAAAAAGATAGGGGTAAATTAACATTCATTCTTCATATAACCATTCTTCTTCTTCCCTCTCCGTTATCCCTACATAAAGGGGTCGGTTGCTTGATGGGCCCTCTCCAATGCCTTCTATCAAAGACATCCTCTTCCAACAAACCTCTTCTCTCCATATCATCCTTCACCTCATCTCACCATCTAATGCTCGGCCTCCCTTTTGATCTTCTTCCCCCTACAGGTTCCTCCCAAGCCCTCTTCACTCCCCATCAGGATGCCAGAAAGCCTCAAATCGATCAAATCAATCAACCTCCTCACTTCCTGCCCACCATCAATCCTGAACACGAGTCCACACCATCTCAGTCATGACGCTCTTTTTATAATTGCATTGATGAACTGCAAAGGCCATCATTGCGAACAGTCTATTTTTTAGGTTCAATAACACTGCTGTTTCTGTTTCATATCTATATTCTTTTCTTGCGCCACTAGGCTATATCTTAAGATCCGGAATGAAATGGCATACATAATCATTTTTCGTTGTATCTATCTAAGGCAGAGAAATGAATCCAATTGAAAGACAGAAGTGTGTTCCCTGTAGAAGATTCCATTGTACTGAAATTGTTGACTGTATCAAGGATGATCTTCGATCAAAGGCATTAACCGGTGATGAAGTGTGGAACAGAGGTAGATGGAGAACGCTGGACAGAAACATCGACCTAACATAAAAGAGGAAAAATATACAGACAAAGAAGAAGAAGTAATGCAGGCTGAAAATAAACACAGAAATCAGTATCTGCAACACAGATAAAATTATGAATACAAAAAAAAAAAAATTAATTTTATGCCTTCTTTATGTCTTATTTCCAAGAAAACTACAATTTTATAACCAACAGTGGTTTGGGAAAGAGGAGATTATCATCGAAGAGGAGGTCTGAAAGTCCCGTCGTCATTAAAACTTTGAAAAGGGCTTTGAAAAGGGAGATAAGAAAGTATCGGTGAATCCTAACCGTCCCCTTTGCAGTTGAAATTGATGCCGAAGTTTAACTTAACAAAGAAGTAAGAAACTGAAAGGAAGAGGGAACGAGGGGGAGAAAACAATGACGATATTTGAAGTCAGATATTCATTTTATTAAAAGACTTTAGTCGACTTTTCACTATTTAAGTTGAAGGTTCTATATGTTTCAAAACGTTCCATGACGTTCCACTAGATGCTTTTACATTCCATGACATTTCATTACATTCCTCGACATTGCATGATGTTCCATAATAATTAATGGATTACTTGACCTAATATGTGAAAAAGATAGGGGTAAATTAACATTCATTCTTCATATAACCATTCTTCTTCTTCCTCTCCGTTATCCCTACATAAAGGGGTCGGTTGCTTGATGGGCCCTCTCCAATGCCTTCTATCAAAGACATCCTCTTCCAACAAACCTCTTCTCTCCATATCATCCTTCACCTCATCTCACCATCTAATGCTCGGCCTCCCTTTTGATCTTCTTCCCCCTACAGGTTCCTCCCAAGCCCTCTTCACTCCCCATCAGGATGCCAGAAAGCCTCAAATCGATCTAAATCAATCAACCTCCTCACTTCCTGCCCACCATCAATCCTGAACACGAGTCCACACCATCTCAGTCATGACGCTCTTTTTATAATTGCATTGATGAACTGCAAAGGCCCATCCTTGCGAACAGTCTATTTTTTAGGTTCAATAACACTGCTGTTTCTGTTTCATATCTATATTCTTTTCTTGCGCCACTAGGCTATATCTTAAGATCCGGAATGAAATGGCATACATAATCATTTTCGTTGTATCTATCTAAGGCAGAGAAATGAATCCAATTAAAAGACAGAAGTGTGTTCCCTGTAGAAGATTCCATTGTACTGAAATTGTTGACTGTATCAAGGATGATCTTCGATCAAAGGCATTAACCGGTGATGAAGTGTGGAACAGAGGTAGATGGAGAACGCTGGACAGAAACATCGACCTAACATAAAAGAGGAAAAATATACAGACAAAGAAGAAGAAGTAATGCAGGCTGAAAATAAACACAGAAATCAGTATCTGCAACACAGATAAAAATTATGAATACAAAAAAAAAAAAATTAATTTTATGCCTTCTTTATGTCTTATTTCCAAGAAAACTACAATTTTATAACCAACAGTGGTTTGGGAAAGAGGAGATTATCATCGAAGAGGAGGTCTGAAAGTCCCGTCGTCATTAAAACTTTGAAAAGGGCTTTGAAAAGGGAGATAAGAAAGTATCGGTGAATCCTAACCGTCCCTTTGCAGTTGAAATTGATGCCGAAGTTTAACTTAACAAAGAAGTAAGAAACTGAAAGGAAGAGGGAACGAGGGGGAGAAAACAATGACGATATTTGAAGTCAGATATTCATTTTATTAAAAGACTTTAGTCGACTTTTCACTATTTAAGTTGAAGGTTCTATATGTTTCAAAACGTTCCATGACGTTCCACTAGATGCTTTTACATTCCATGACATTTCATTACATTCCTCGACATTGCATGATGTTCCATAATAATTAATGGATTACTTGACCTAATATGTGAAAAAGATAGGGGTAAATTAACATTCATTCTTCATATAACCATTCTTCTTCTTCCTCTCCGTTATCCCTACATAAAGGGGTCGGTTGCTTGATGGGCCCTCTCCAATGCCTTCTATCAAAGACATCCTCTTCCAACAAACCTCTTCTCTCCATATCATCCTTCACCTCATCTCACCATCTAATGCTCGGCCTCCCTTTTGATCTTCTTCCCCCTACAGGTTCCTCCCAAGCCCTCTTCACTCCCCATCAGGATGCCAGAAAGCCTCAAATCGATCAAATCAATCAACCTCCTCACTTCCTGCCCACCATCAATCCTGAACACGAGTCCACACCATCTCAGTCATGACGCTCTTTTTATAATTGCATTGATGAACTGCAAAGGCCATCATTGCGAACAGTCTATTTTTTAGGTTCAATAACACTGCTGTTTCTGTTTCATATCTATATTCTTTTCTTGCGCCACTAGGCTATATCTTAAGATCCGGAATGAAATGGCATACATAATCATTTTCGTTGTATCTATCTAAGGCAGAGAAATGAATCCAATTGAAAGACAGAAGTGTGTTCCCTGTAGAAGATTCCATTGTACTGAAATTGTTGACTGTATCAAGGATGATCTTCGATCAAAGGCATTAACCGGTGATGAAGTGTGGAACAGAGGTAGATGGAGAACGCTGGACAGAAACATCGACCTAACATAAAAGAGGAAAAATATACAGACAAAGAAGAAGAAGTAATGCAGGCTGAAAATAAACACAGAAATCAGTATCTGCAACACAGATAAAATTATGAATACAAAAAAAAAAAAAATTAATTTTATGCCTTCTTTATGTCTTATTTCCAAGAAAACTACAATTTTATAACCAACAGTGGTTTGGGAAAGAGGAGATTATCATCGAAGAGGAGGTCTGAAAGTCCCGTCGTCATTAAAACTTTGAAAAGGGCTTTGAAAAGGGAGATAAGAAAGTATCGGTGAATCCTAACCGTCCCTTTGCAGTTGAAATTGATGCCGAAGTTTAACTTAACAAAGAAGTAAGAAACTGAAAGGAAGAGGGAACGAGGGGGAGAAAACAATGACGATATTTGAAGTCAGATATTCATTTTATTAAAAGACTTTAGTCGACTTTTCACTATTTAAGTTGAAGGTTCTATATGTTTCAAAACGTTCCATGACGTTCCACTAGATGCTTTTACATTCCATGACATTTCATTACATTCCTCGACATTGCATGATGTTCCATAATAATTAATGGATTACTTGACCTAATATGTGAAAAAGATAGGGGTAAATTAACATTCATTCTTCATATAACCATTCTTCTTCTTCCTCTCCGTTATCCCTACATAAAGGGGTCGGTTGCTTGATGGGCCCTCTCCAATGCCTTCTATCAAAGACATCCTCTTCCAACAAACCTCTTCTCTCCATATCATCCTTCACCTCATCTCACCATCTAATGCTCGGCCTCCCTTTTGATCTTCTTCCCCCTACAGGTTCCTCCCAAGCCCTCTTCACTCCCCATCAGGATGCCAGAAAGCCTCAAATCGATCAAATCAATCAACCTCCTCACTTCCTGCCCACCATCAATCCTGAACACGAGTCCACACCATCTCAGTCATGACGCTCTTTTTATAATTGCATTGATGAACTGCAAAGGCCATCATTGCGAACAGTCTATTTTTTAGGTTCAATAACACTGCTGTTTCTGTTTCATATCTATATTCTTTTCTTGCGCCACTAGGCTATATCTTAAGATCCGGAATGAAATGGCATACATAATCATTTTCGTTGTATCTATCTAAGGCAGAGAAATGAATCCAATTGAAAGACAGAAGTGTGTTCCCTGTAGAAGATTCCATTGTACTGAAATTGTTGACTGTATCAAGGATGATCTTCGATCAAAGGCATTAACCGGTGATGAAGTGTGGAACAGAGGTAGATGGAGAACGCTGGACAGAAACATCGACCTAACATAAAAGAGGAAAAATATACAGACAAAGAAGAAGAAGTAATGCAGGCTGAAAATAAACACAGAAATCAGTATCTGCAACACAGATAAAATTATGAATACAAAAAAAAAAAAATTAATTTTATGCCTTCTTTATGTCTTATTTCCAAGAAAACTACAATTTTATAACCAACAGTGGTTTGGGAAAGAGGAGATTATCATCGAAGAGGAGGTCTGAAAGTCCCGTCGTCATTAAAACTTTGAAAAGGGCTTTGAAAAGGGAGATAAGAAAGTATCGGTGAATCCTAACCGTCCCTTTGCAGTTGAAATTGATGCCGAAGTTTAACTTAACAAAGAAGTAAGAAACTGAAAGGAAGAGGGAACGAGGGGGAGAAAACAATGACGATATTTGAAGTCAGATATTCATTTTATTAAAAGACTTTAGTCGACTTTTCACTATTTAAGTTGAAGGTTCTATATGTTTCAAAACGTTCCATGACGTTCCACTAGATGCTTTTACATTCCATGACATTTCATTACATTCCTCGACATTGCATGATGTTCCATAATAATTAATGGATTACTTGACCTAATATGTGAAAAAGATAGGGGTAAATTAACATTCATTCTTCATATAACCATTCTTCTTCTTCCTCTCCGTTATCCCTACATAAAGGGGTCGGTTGCTTGATGGGCCCTCTCCAATGCCTTCTATCAAAGACATCCTCTTCCAACAAACCTCTTCTCTCCATATCATCCTTCACCTCATCTCACCATCTAATGCTCGGCCTCCCTTTTGATCTTCTTCCCCCTACAGGTTCCTCCCAAGCCCTCTTCACTCCCCATCAGGATGCCAGAAAGCCTCAAATCGATCAAATCAATCAACCTCCTCACTTCCTGCCCACCATCAATCCTGAACACGAGTCCACACCATCTCAGTCATGACGCTCTTTTTATAATTGCATTGATGAACTGCAAAGGCCATCATTGCGAACAGTCTATTTTTTAGGTTCAATAACACTGCTGTTTCTGTTTCATATCTATATTCTTTTCTTGCGCCACTAGGCTATATCTTAAGATCCGGAATGAAATGGCATACATAATCATTTTCGTTGTATCTATCTAAGGCAGAGAAATGAATCCAATTGAAAGACAGAAGTGTGTTCCCTGTAGAAGATTCCATTGTACTGAAATTGTTGACTGTATCAAGGATGATCTTCGATCAAAGGCATTAACCGGTGATGAAGTGTGGAACAGAGGTAGATGGAGAACGCTGGACAGAAACATCGACCTAACATAAAAGAGGAAAAATATACAGACAAAGAAGAAGAAGTAATGCAGGCTGAAAATAAACACAGAAATCAGTATCTGCAACACAGATAAAATTATGAATACAAAAAAAAAAAAAATTAATTTTATGCCTTCTTTATGTCTTATTTCCAAGAAAACTACAATTTTATAACCAACAGTGGTTTGGGAAAGAGGAGATTATCATCGAAGAGGAGGTCTGAAAGTCCCGTCGTCATTAAAACTTTGAAAAGGGCTTTGAAAAGGGAGATAAGAAAGTATCGGTGAATCCTAACCGTCCCTTTGCAGTTGAAATTGATGCCGAAGTTTAACTTAACAAAGAAGTAAGAAACTGAAAGGAAGAGGGAACGAGGGGGAGAAAACAATGACGATATTTGAAGTCAGATATTCATTTTATTAAAAGACTTTAGTCGACTTTTCACTATTTAAGTTGAAGGTTCTATATGTTTCAAAACGTTCCATGACGTTCCACTAGATGCTTTTACATTCCATGACATTTCATTACATTCCTCGACATTGCATGATGTTCCATAATAATTAATGGATTACTTGACCTAATATGTGAAAAAGATAGGGGTAAATTAACATTCATTCTTCATATAACCATTCTTCTTCTTCCTCTCCGTTATCCCTACATAAAGGGGTCGGTTGCTTGATGGGCCCTCTCCAATGCCTTCTATCAAAGACATCCTCTTCCAACAAACCTCTTCTCTCCATATCATCCTTCACCTCATCTCACCATCTAATGCTCGGCCTCCCTTTTGATCTTCTTCCCCCTACAGGTTCCTCCCAAGCCCTCTTCACTCCCCATCAGGATGCCAGAAAGCCTCAAATCGATCAAATCAATCAACCTCCTCACTTCCTGCCCACCATCAATCCTGAACACGAGTCCACACCATCTCAGTCATGACGCTCTTTTTATAATTGCATTGATGAACTGCAAAGGCCATCATTGCGAACAGTCTATTTTTTAGGTTCAATAACACTGCTGTTTCTGTTTCATATCTATATTCTTTTCTTGCGCCACTAGGCTATATCTTAAGATCCGGAATGAAATGGCATACATAATCATTTTCGTTGTATCTATCTAAGGCAGAGAAATGAATCCAATTGAAAGACAGAAGTGTGTTCCCTGTAGAAGATTCCATTGTACTGAAATTGTTGACTGTATCAAGGATGATCTTCGATCAAAGGCATTAACCGGTGATGAAGTGTGGAACAGAGGTAGATGGAGAACGCTGGACAGAAACATCGACCTAACATAAAAGAGGAAAAATATACAGACAAAGAAGAAGAAGTAATGCAGGCTGAAAATAAACACAGAAATCAGTATCTGCAACACAGATAAAATTATGAATACAAAAAAAAAAAAATTAATTTTATGCCTTCTTTATGTCTTATTTCCAAGAAAACTACAATTTTATAACCAACAGTGGTTTGGGAAAGAGGAGATTATCATCGAAGAGGAGGTCTGAAAGTCCCGTCGTCATTAAAACTTTGAAAAGGGCTTTGAAAAGGGAGATAAGAAAGTATCGGTGAATCCTAACCGTCCCTTTGCAGTTGAAATTGATGCCGAAGTTTAACTTAACAAAGAAGTAAGAAACTGAAAGGAAGAGGGAACGAGGGGGAGAAAACAATGACGATATTTGAAGTCAGATATTCATTTTATTAAAAGACTTTAGTCGACTTTTCACTATTTAAGTTGAAGGTTCTATATGTTTCAAAACGTTCCATGACGTTCCACTAGATGCTTTTACATTCCATGACATTTCATTACATTCCTCGACATTGCATGATGTTCCATAATAATTAATGGATTACTTGACCTAATATGTGAAAAAGATAGGGGTAAATTAACATTCATTCTTCATATAACCATTCTTCTTCTTCCTCTCCGTTATCCCTACATAAAGGGGTCGGTTGCTTGATGGGCCCTCTCCAATGCCTTCTATCAAAGACATCCTCTTCCAACAAACCTCTTCTCTCCATATCATCCTTCACCTCATCTCACCATCTAATGCTCGGCCTCCCTTTTGATCTTCTTCCCCCTACAGGTTCCTCCCAAGCCCTCTTCACTCCCCATCAGGATGCCAGAAAGCCTCAAATCGATCAAATCAATCAACCTCCTCACTTCCTGCCCACCATCAATCCTGAACACGAGTCCACACCATCTCAGTCATGACGCTCTTTTTATAATTGCATTGATGAACTGCAAAGGCCATCATTGCGAACAGTCTATTTTTTAGGTTCAATAACACTGCTGTTTCTGTTTCATATCTATATTCTTTTCTTGCGCCACTAGGCTATATCTTAAGATCCGGAATGAAATGGCATACATAATCATTTTCGTTGTATCTATCTAAGGCAGAGAAATGAATCCAATTGAAAGACAGAAGTGTGTTCCCTGTAGAAGATTCCATTGTACTGAAATTGTTGACTGTATCAAGGATGATCTTCGATCAAAGGCATTAACCGGTGATGAAGTGTGGAACAGAGGTAGATGGAGAACGCTGGACAGAAACATCGACCTAACATAAAAGAGGAAAAATATACAGACAAAGAAGAAGAAGTAATGCAGGCTGAAAATAAACACAGAAATCAGTATCTGCAACACAGATAAAATTATGAATACAAAAAAAAAAAAAATTAATTTTATGCCTTCTTTATGTCTTATTTCCAAGAAAACTACAATTTTATAACCAACAGTGGTTTGGGAAAGAGGAGATTATCATCGAAGAGGAGGTCTGAAAGTCCCGTCGTCATTAAAACTTTGAAAAGGGCTTTGAAAAGGGAGATAAGAAAGTATCGGTGAATCCTAACCGTCCCTTTGCAGTTGAAATTGATGCCGAAGTTTAACTTAACAAAGAAGTAAGAAACTGAAAGGAAGAGGGAACGAGGGGGAGAAAACAATGACGATATTTGAAGTCAGATATTCATTTTATTAAAAGACTTTAGTCGACTTTTCACTATTTAAGTTGAAGGTTCTATATGTTTCAAAACGTTCCATGACGTTCCACTAGATGCTTTTACATTCCATGACATTTCATTACATTCCTCGACATTGCATGATGTTCCATAATAATTAATGGATTACTTGACCTAATATGTGAAAAAGATAGGGGTAAATTAACATTCATTCTTCATATAACCATTCTTCTTCTTCCTCTCCGTTATCCCTACATAAAGGGGTCGGTTGCTTGATGGGCCCTCTCCAATGCCTTCTATCAAAGACATCCTCTTCCAACAAACCTCTTCTCTCCATATCATCCTTCACCTCATCTCACCATCTAATGCTCGGCCTCCCTTTTGATCTTCTTCCCCCTACAGGTTCCTCCCAAGCCCTCTTCACTCCCCATCAGGATGCCAGAAAGCCTCAAATCGATCAAATCAATCAACCTCCTCACTTCCTGCCCACCATCAATCCTGAACACGAGTCCACACCATCTCAGTCATGACGCTCTTTTTATAATTGCATTGATGAACTGCAAAGGCCATCATTGCGAACAGTCTATTTTTTAGGTTCAATAACACTGCTGTTTCTGTTTCATATCTATATTCTTTTCTTGCGCCACTAGGCTATATCTTAAGATCCGGAATGAAATGGCATACATAATCATTTTCGTTGTATCTATCTAAGGCAGAGAAATGAATCCAATTAAAAGAGAGAAGTGTGTTCCCTGTAGAAGATTCCATTGTACTGAAATTGTTGACTGTATCAAGGATGATCTTCGATCAAAGGCATTAACCGGTGATGAAGTGTGGAACAGAGGTAGATGGAGAACGCTGGACAGAAACATCGACCTAACATAAAAGAGGAAAAATATACAGACAAAGAAGAAGAAGTAATGCAGGCTGAAAATAAACACAGAAATCAGTATCTGCAACACAGATAAAATTATGAATACAAAAAAAAAAAAATTAATTTTATGCCTTCTTTATGTCTTATTTCCAAGAAAACTACAATTTTATAACCAACAGTGGTTTGGGAAAGAGGAGATTATCATCGAAGAGGAGGTCTGAAAGTCCCGTCGTCATTAAAACTTTGAAAAGGGCTTTGAAAAGGGAGATAAGAAAGTATCGGTGAATCCTAACCGTCCCTTTGCAGTTGAAATTGATGCCGAAGTTTAACTTAACAAAGAAGTAAGAAACTGAAAGGAAGAGGGAACGAGGGGGAGAAAACAATGACGATATTTGAAGTCAGATATTCATTTTATTAAAAGACTTTAGTCGACTTTTCACTATTTAAGTTGAAGGTTCTATATGTTTCAAAACGTTCCATGACGTTCCACTAGATGCTTTTACATTCCATGACATTTCATTACATTCCTCGACATTGCATGATGTTCCATAATAATTAATGGATTACTTGACCTAATATGTGAAAAAGATAGGGGTAAATTAACATTCATTCTTCATATAACCATTCTTCTTCTTCCTCTCCGTTATCCCTACATAAAGGGGTCGGTTGCTTGATGGGCCCTCTCCAATGCCTTCTATCAAAGACATCCTCTTCCAACAAACCTCTTCTCTCCATATCATCCTTCACCTCATCTCACCATCTAATGCTCGGCCTCCCTTTTGATCTTCTTCCCCCTACAGGTTCCTCCCAAGCCCTCTTCACTCCCCATCAGGATGCCAGAAAGCCTCAAATCGATCAAATCAATCAACCTCCTCACTTCCTGCCCACCATCAATCCTGAACACGAGTCCACACCATCTCAGTCATGACGCTCTTTTTATAATTGCATTGATGAACTGCAAAGGCCATCATTGCGAACAGTCTATTTTTTAGGTTCAATAACACTGCTGTTTCTGTTTCATATCTATATTCTTTTCTTGCGCCACTAGGCTATATCTTAAGATCCGGAATGAAATGGCATACATAATCATTTTCGTTGTATCTATCTAAGGCAGAGAAATGAATCCAATTGAAAGACAGAAGTGTGTTCCCTGTAGAAGATTCCATTGTACTGAAATTGTTGACTGTATCAAGGATGATCTTCGATCAAAGGCATTAACCGGTGATGAAGTGTGGAACAGAGGTAGATGGAGAACGCTGGACAGAAACATCGACCTAACATAAAAGAGGAAAAATATACAGACAAAGAAGAAGAAGTAATGCAGGCTGAAAATAAACACAGAAATCAGTATCTGCAACACAGATAAAATTATGAATACAAAAAAAAAAAAATTAATTTTATGCCTTCTTTATGTCTTATTTCCAAGAAAACTACAATTTTATAACCAACAGTGGTTTGGGAAAGAGGAGATTATCATCGAAGAGGAGGTCTGAAAGTCCCGTCGTCATTAAAACTTTGAAAAGGGCTTTGAAAAGGGAGATAAGAAAGTATCGGTGAATCCTAACCGTCCCTTTGCAGTTGAAATTGATGCCGAAGTTTAACTTAACAAAGAAGTAAGAAACTGAAAGGAAGAGGGAACGAGGGGGAGAAAACAATGACGATATTTGAAGTCAGATATTCATTTTATTAAAAGACTTTAGTCGACTTTTCACTATTTAAGTTGAAGGTTCTATATGTTTCAAAACGTTCCATGACGTTCCACTAGATGCTTTTACATTCCATGACATTTCATTACATTCCTCGACATTGCATGATGTTCCATAATAATTAATGGATTACTTGACCTAATATGTGAAAAAGATAGGGGTAAATTAACATTCATTCTTCATATAACCATTCTTCTTCTTCCTCTCCGTTATCCCTACATAAAGGGGTCGGTTGCTTGATGGGCCCTCTCCAATGCCTTCTATCAAAGACATCCTCTTCCAACAAACCTCTTCTCTCCATATCATCCTTCACCTCATCTCACCATCTAATGCTCGGCCTCCCTTTTGATCTTCTTCCCCCTACAGGTTCCTCCCAAGCCCTCTTCACTCCCCATCAGGATGCCAGAAAGCCTCAAATCGATCAAATCAATCAACCTCCTCACTTCCTGCCCACCATCAATCCTGAACACGAGTCCACACCATCTCAGTCATGACGCTCTTTTTATAATTGCATTGATGAACTGCAAAGGCCATCCTTGCGAACAGTCTATTTTTTAGGTTCAATAACACTGCTGTTTCTGTTTCATATCTATATTCTTTTCTTGCGCCACTAGGCTATATCTTAAGATCCGGAATGAAATGGCATACATAATCATTTTCGTTGTATCTATCTAAGGCAGAGAAATGAATCCAATTAAAAGACAGAAGTGTGTTCCCTGTAGAAGATTCCATTGTACTGAAATTGTTGACTGTATCAAGGATGATCTTCGATCAAAGGCATTAACCGGTGATGAAGTGTGGAACAGAGGTAGATGGAGAACGCTGGACAGAAACATCGACCTAACATAAAAGAGGAAAAATATACAGACAAAGAAGAAGAAGTAATGCAGGCTGAAAATAAACACAGAAATCAGTATCTGCAACACAGATAAAATTATGAATACAAAAAAAAAAAAAATTAATTTTATGCCTTCTTTATGTCTTATTTCCAAGAAAACTACAATTTTATAACCAACAGTGGTTTGGGAAAGAGGAGATTATCATCGAAGAGGAGGTCTGAAAGTCCCGTCGTCATTAAAACTTTGAAAAGGGCTTTGAAAAGGGAGATAAGAAAGTATCGGTGAATCCTAACCGTCCCTTTGCAGTTGAAATTGATGCCGAAGTTTAACTTAACAAAGAAGTAAGAAACTGAAAGGAAGAGGGAACGAGGGGGAGAAAACAATGACGATATTTGAAGTCAGATATTCATTTTATTAAAAGACTTTAGTCGACTTTTCACTATTTAAGTTGAAGGTTCTATATGTTTCAAAACGTTCCATGACGTTCCACTAGATGCTTTTACATTCCATGACATTTCATTACATTCCTCGACATTGCATGATGTTCCATAATAATTAATGGATTACTTGACCTAATATGTGAAAAAGATAGGGGTAAATTAACATTCATTCTTCATATAACCATTCTTCTTCTTCCTCTCCGTTATCCCTACATAAAGGGGTCGGTTGCTTGATGGGCCCTCTCCAATGCCTTCTATCAAAGACATCCTCTTCCAACAAACCTCTTCTCTCCATATCATCCTTCACCTCATCTCACCATCTAATGCTCGGCCTCCCTTTTGATCTTCTTCCCCCTACAGGTTCCTCCCAAGCCCTCTTCACTCCCCATCAGGATGCCAGAAAGCCTCAAATCGATCAAATCAATCAACCTCCTCACTTCCTGCCCACCATCAATCCTGAACACGAGTCCACACCATCTCAGTCATGACGCTCTTTTTATAATTGCATTGATGAACTGCAAAGGCCATCATTGCGAACAGTCTATTTTTTAGGTTCAATAACACTGCTGTTTCTGTTTCATATCTATATTCTTTTCTTGCGCCACTAGGCTATATCTTAAGATCCGGAATGAAATGGCATACATAATCATTTTCGTTGTATCTATCTAAGGCAGAGAAATGAATCCAATTGAAAGACAGAAGTGTGTTCCCTGTAGAAGATTCCATTGTACTGAAATTGTTGACTGTATCAAGGATGATCTTCGATCAAAGGCATTAACCGGTGATGAAGTGTGGAACAGAGGTAGATGGAGAACGCTGGACAGAAACATCGACCTAACATAAAAGAGGAAAAATATACAGACAAAGAAGAAGAAGTAATGCAGGCTGAAAATAAACACAGAAATCAGTATCTGCAACACAGATAAAATTATGAATACAAAAAAAAAAAAATTAATTTTATGCCTTCTTTATGTCTTATTTCCAAGAAAACTACAATTTTATAACCAACAGTGGTTTGGGAAAGAGGAGATTATCATCGAAGAGGAGGTCTGAAAGTCCCGTCGTCATTAAAACTTTGAAAAGGGCTTTGAAAAGGGAGATAAGAAAGTATCGGTGAATCCTAACCGTCCCTTTGCAGTTGAAATTGATGCCGAAGTTTAACTTAACAAAGAAGTAAGAAACTGAAAGGAAGAGGGAACGAGGGGGAGAAAACAATGACGATATTTGAAGTCAGATATTCATTTTATTAAAAGACTTTAGTCGACTTTTCACTATTTAAGTTGAAGGTTCTATATGTTTCAAAACGTTCCATGACGTTCCACTAGATGCTTTTACATTCCATGACATTTCATTACATTCCTCGACATTGCATGATGTTCCATAATAATTAATGGATTACTTGACCTAATATGTGAAAAAGATAGGGGTAAATTAACATTCATTCTTCATATAACCATTCTTCTTCTTCCTCTCCGTTATCCCTACATAAAGGGGTCGGTTGCTTGATGGGCCCTCTCCAATGCCTTCTATCAAAGACATCCTCTTCCAACAAACCTCTTCTCTCCATATCATCCTTCACCTCATCTCACCATCTAATGCTCGGCCTCCCTTTTGATCTTCTTCCCCCTACAGGTTCCTCCCAAGCCCTCTTCACTCCCCATCAGGATGCCAGAAAGCCTCAAATCGATCAAATCAATCAACCTCCTCACTTCCTGCCCACCATCAATCCTGAACACGAGTCCACACCATCTCAGCCATGACGCTCTTTTTATAATTGCATTGATGAACTGCAAAGGCCATCATTGCGAACAGTCTATTTTTTAGGTTCAATAACACTGCTGTTTCTGTTTCATATCTATATTCTTTTCTTGCGCCACTAGGCTATATCTTAAGATCCGGAATGAAATGGCATACATAATCATTTTCGTTGTATCTATCTAAGGCAGAGAAATGAATCCAATTAAAAGACAGAAGTGTGTTCCCTGTAGAAGATTCCATTGTACTGAAATTGTTGACTGTATCAAGGATGATCTTCGATCAAAGGCATTAACCGGTGATGAAGTGTGGAACAGAGGTAGATGGAGAACGCTGGACAGAAACATCGACCTAACATAAAAGAGGAAAAATATACAGACAAAGAAGAAGAAGTAATGCAGGCTGAAAATAAACACAGAAATCAGTATCTGCAACACAGATAAAATTATGAATACAAAAAAAAAAAAATTAATTTTATGCCTTCTTTATGTCTTATTTCCAAGAAAACTACAATTTTATAACCAACAGTGGTTTGGGAAAGAGGAGATTATCATCGAAGAGGAGGTCTGAAAGTCCCGTCGTCATTAAAACTTTGAAAAGGGCTTTGAAAAGGGAGATAAGAAAGTATCGGTGAATCCTAACCGTCCCTTTGCAGTTGAAATTGATGCCGAAGTTTAACTTAACAAAGAAGTAAGAAACTGAAAGGAAGAGGGAACGAGGGGGAGAAAACAATGACGATATTTGAAGTCAGATATTCATTTTATTAAAAGACTTTAGTCGACTTTTCACTATTTAAGTTGAAGGTTCTATATGTTTCAAAACGTTCCATGACGTTCCACTAGATGCTTTTACATTCCATGACATTTCATTACATTCCTCGACATTGCATGATGTTCCATAATAATTAATGGATTACTTGACCTAATATGTGAAAAAGATAGGGGTAAATTAACATTCATTCTTCATATAACCATTCTTCTTCTTCCTCTCCGTTATCCCTACATAAAGGGGTCGGTTGCTTGATGGGCCCTCTCCAATGCCTTCTATCAAAGACATCCTCTTCCAACAAACCTCTTCTCTCCATATCATCCTTCACCTCATCTCACCATCTAATGCTCGGCCTCCCTTTTGATCTTCTTCCCCCTACAGGTTCCTCCCAAGCCCTCTTCACTCCCCATCAGGATGCCAGAAAGCCTCAAATCGATCAAATCAATCAACCTCCTCACTTCCTGCCCACCATCAATCCTGAACACGAGTCCACACCATCTCAGTCATGACGCTCTTTTTATAATTGCATTGATGAACTGCAAAGGCCATCATTGCGAACAGTCTATTTTTTAGGTTCAATAACACTGCTGTTTCTGTTTCATATCTATATTCTTTTCTTGCGCCACTAGGCTATATCTTAAGATCCGGAATGAAATGGCATACATAATCATTTTCGTTGTATCTATCTAAGGCAGAGAAATGAATCCAATTGAAAGACAGAAGTGTGTTCCCTGTAGAAGATTCCATTGTACTGAAATTGTTGACTGTATCAAGGATGATCTTCGATCAAAGGCATTAACCGGTGATGAAGTGTGGAACAGAGGTAGATGGAGAACGCTGGACAGAAACATCGACCTAACATAAAAGAGGAAAAATATACAGACAAAGAAGAAGAAGTAATGCAGGCTGAAAATAAACACAGAAATCAGTATCTGCAACACAGATAAAATTATGAATACAAAAAAAAAAAAATTAATTTTATGCCTTCTTTATGTCTTATTTCCAAGAAAACTACAATTTTATAACCAACAGTGGTTTGGGAAAGAGGAGATTATCATCGAAGAGGAGGTCTGAAAGTCCCGTCGTCATTAAAACTTTGAAAAGGGCTTTGAAAAGGGAGATAAGAAAGTATCGGTGAATCCTAACCGTCCCTTTGCAGTTGAAATTGATGCCGAAGTTTAACTTAACAAAGAAGTAAGAAACTGAAAGGAAGAGGGAACGAGGGGGAGAAAACAATGACGATATTTGAAGTCAGATATTCATTTTATTAAAAGACTTTAGTCGACTTTTCACTATTTAAGTTGAAGGTTCTATATGTTTCAAAACGTTCCATGACGTTCCACTAGATGCTTTTACATTCCATGACATTTCATTACATTCCTCGACATTGCATGATGTTCCATAATAATTAATGGATTACTTGACCTAATATGTGAAAAAGATAGGGGTAAATTAACATTCATTCTTCATATAACCATTCTTCTTCTTCCTCTCCGTTATCCCTACATAAAGGGGTCGGTTGCTTGATGGGCCCTCTCCAATGCCTTCTATCAAAGACATCCTCTTCCAACAAACCTCTTCTCTCCATATCATCCTTCACCTCATCTCACCATCTAATGCTCGGCCTCCCTTTTGATCTTCTTCCCCCTACAGGTTCCTCCCAAGCCCTCTTCACTCCCCATCAGGATGCCAGAAAGCCTCAAATCGATCAAATCAATCAACCTCCTCACTTCCTGCCCACCATCAATCCTGAACACGAGTCCACACCATCTCAGTCATGACGCTCTTTTTATAATTGCATTGATGAACTGCAAAGGCCATCATTGCGAACAGTCTATTTTTTAGGTTCAATAACACTGCTGTTTCTGTTTCATATCTATATTCTTTTCTTGCGCCACTAGGCTATATCTTAAGATCCGGAATGAAATGGCATACATAATCATTTTCGTTGTATCTATCTAAGGCAGAGAAATGAATCCAATTAAAAGACAGAAGTGTGTTCCCTGTAGAAGATTCCATTGTACTGAAATTGTTGACTGTATCAAGGATGATCTTCGATCAAAGGCATTAACCGGTGATGAAGTGTGGAACAGAGGTAGATGGAGAACGCTGGACAGAAACATCGACCTAACATAAAAGAGGAAAAATATACAGACAAAGAAGAAGAAGTAATGCAGGCTGAAAATAAACACAGAAATCAGTATCTGCAACACAGATAAAATTATGAATACAAAAAAAAAAAAAATTAATTTTATGCCTTCTTTATGTCTTATTTCCAAGAAAACTACAATTTTATAACCAACAGTGGTTTGGGAAAGAGGAGATTATCATCGAAGAGGAGGTCTGAAAGTCCCGTCGTCATTAAAACTTTGAAAAGGGCTTTGAAAAGGGAGATAAGAAAGTATCGGTGAATCCTAACCGTCCCTTTGCAGTTGAAATTGATGCCGAAGTTTAACTTAACAAAGAAGTAAGAAACTGAAAGGAAGAGGGAACGAGGGGGAGAAAACAATGACGATATTTGAAGTCAGATATTCATTTTATTAAAAGACTTTAGTCGACTTTTCACTATTTAAGTTGAAGGTTCTATATGTTTCAAAACGTTCCATGACGTTCCACTAGATGCTTTTACATTCCATGACATTTCATTACATTCCTCGACATTGCATGATGTTCCATAATAATTAATGGATTACTTGACCTAATATGTGAAAAAGATAGGGGTAAATTAACATTCATTCTTCATATAACCATTCTTCTTCTTCCTCTCCGTTATCCCTACATAAAGGGGTCGGTTGCTTGATGGGCCCTCTCCAATGCCTTCTATCAAAGACATCCTCTTCCAACAAACCTCTTCTCTCCATATCATCCTTCACCTCATCTCACCATCTAATGCTCGGCCTCCCTTTTGATCTTCTTCCCCCTACAGGTTCCTCCCAAGCCCTCTTCACTCCCCATCAGGATGCCAGAAAGCCTCAAATCGATCAAATCAATCAACCTCCTCACTTCCTGCCCACCATCAATCCTGAACACGAGTCCACACCATCTCAGTCATGACGCTCTTTTTATAATTGCATTGATGAACTGCAAAGGCCATCATTGCGAACAGTCTATTTTTTAGGTTCAATAACACTGCTGTTTCTGTTTCATATCTATATTCTTTTCTTGCGCCACTAGGCTATATCTTAAGATCCGGAATGAAATGGCATACATAATCATTTTCGTTGTATCTATCTAAGGCAGAGAAATGAATCCAATTGAAAGACAGAAGTGTGTTCCCTGTAGAAGATTCCATTGTACTGAAATTGTTGACTGTATCAAGGATGATCTTCGATCAAAGGCATTAACCGGTGATGAAGTGTGGAACAGAGGTAGATGGAGAACGCTGGACAGAAACATCGACCTAACATAAAAGAGGAAAAATATACAGACAAAGAAGAAGAAGTAATGCAGGCTGAAAATAAACACAGAAATCAGTATCTGCAACACAGATAAAATTATGAATACAAAAAAAAAAAAATTAATTTTATGCCTTCTTTATGTCTTATTTCCAAGAAAACTACAATTTTATAACCAACAGTGGTTTGGGAAAGAGGAGATTATCATCGAAGAGGAGGTCTGAAAGTCCCGTCGTCATTAAAACTTTGAAAAGGGCTTTGAAAAGGGAGATAAGAAAGTATCGGTGAATCCTAACCGTCCCTTTGCAGTTGAAATTGATGCCGAAGTTTAACTTAACAAAGAAGTAAGAAACTGAAAGGAAGAGGGAACGAGGGGGAGAAAACAATGACGATATTTGAAGTCAGATATTCATTTTATTAAAAGACTTTAGTCGACTTTTCACTATTTAAGTTGAAGGTTCTATATGTTTCAAAACGTTCCATGACGTTCCACTAGATGCTTTTACATTCCATGACATTTCATTACATTCCTCGACATTGCATGATGTTCCATAATAATTAATGGATTACTTGACCTAATATGTGAAAAAGATAGGGGTAAATTAACATTCATTCTTCATATAACCATTCTTCTTCTTCCTCTCCGTTATCCCTACATAAAGGGGTCGGTTGCTTGATGGGCCCTCTCCAATGCCTTCTATCAAAGACATCCTCTTCCAACAAACCTCTTCTCTCCATATCATCCTTCACCTCATCTCACCATCTAATGCTCGGCCTCCCTTTTGATCTTCTTCCCCCTACAGGTTCCTCCCAAGCCCTCTTCACTCCCCATCAGGATGCCAGAAAGCCTCAAATCGATCAAATCAATCAACCTCCTCACTTCCTGCCCACCATCAATCCTGAACACGAGTCCACACCATCTCAGTCATGACGCTCTTTTTATAATTGCATTGATGAACTGCAAAGGCCATCATTGCGAACAGTCTATTTTTTAGGTTCAATAACACTGCTGTTTCTGTTTCATATCTATATTCTTTTCTTGCGCCACTAGGCTATATCTTAAGATCCGGAATGAAATGGCATACATAATCATTTTCGTTGTATCTATCTAAGGCAGAGAAATGAATCCAATTGAAAGACAGAAGTGTGTTCCCTGTAGAAGATTCCATTGTACTGAAATTGTTGACTGTATCAAGGATGATCTTCGATCAAAGGCATTAACCGGTGATGAAGTGTGGAACAGAGGTAGATGGAGAACGCTGGACAGAAACATCGACCTAACATAAAAGAGGAAAAATATACAGACAAAGAAGAAGAAGTAATGCAGGCTGAAAATAAACACAGAAATCAGTATCTGCAACACAGATAAAATTATGAATACAAAAAAAAAAAAATTAATTTTATGCCTTCTTTATGTCTTATTTCCAAGAAAACTACAATTTTATAACCAACAGTGGTTTGGGAAAGAGGAGATTATCATCGAAGAGGAGGTCTGAAAGTCCCGTCGTCATTAAAACTTTGAAAAGGGCTTTGAAAAGGGAGATAAGAAAGTATCGGTGAATCCTAACCGTCCCTTTGCAGTTGAAATTGATGCCGAAGTTTAACTTAACAAAGAAGTAAGAAACTGAAAGGAAGAGGGAACGAGGGGGAGAAAACAATGACGATATTTGAAGTCAGATATTCATTTTATTAAAAGACTTTAGTCGACTTTTCACTATTTAAGTTGAAGGTTCTATATGTTTCAAAACGTTCCATGACGTTCCACTAGATGCTTTTACATTCCATGACATTTCATTACATTCCTCGACATTGCATGATGTTCCATAATAATTAATGGATTACTTGACCTAATATGTGAAAAAGATAGGGGTAAATTAACATTCATTCTTCATATAACCATTCTTCTTCTTCCTCTCCGTTATCCCTACATAAAGGGGTCGGTTGCTTGATGGGCCCTCTCCAATGCCTTCTATCAAAGACATCCTCTTCCAACAAACCTCTTCTCTCCATATCATCCTTCACCTCATCTCACCATCTAATGCTCGGCCTCCCTTTTGATCTTCTTCCCCCTACAGGTTCCTCCCAAGCCCTCTTCACTCCCCATCAGGATGCCAGAAAGCCTCAAATCGATCAAATCAATCAACCTCCTCACTTCCTGCCCACCATCAATCCTGAACACGAGTCCACACCATCTCAGTCATGACGCTCTTTTTATAATTGCATTGATGAACTGCAAAGGCCATCATTGCGAACAGTCTATTTTTTAGGTTCAATAACACTGCTGTTTCTGTTTCATATCTATATTCTTTTCTTGCGCCACTAGGCTATATCTTAAGATCCGGAATGAAATGGCATACATAATCATTTTCGTTGTATCTATCTAAGGCAGAGAAATGAATCCAATTGAAAGACAGAAGTGTGTTCCCTGTAGAAGATTCCATTGTACTGAAATTGTTGACTGTATCAAGGATGATCTTCGATCAAAGGCATTAACCGGTGATGAAGTGTGGAACAGAGGTAGATGGAGAACGCTGGACAGAAACATCGACCTAACATAAAAGAGGAAAAATATACAGACAAAGAAGAAGAAGTAATGCAGGCTGAAAATAAACACAGAAATCAGTATCTGCAACACAGATAAAATTATGAATACAAAAAAAAAAAAATTAATTTTATGCCTTCTTTATGTCTTATTTCCAAGAAAACTACAATTTTATAGCCAACAGTGGTTTGGGAAAGAGGAGATTATCATCGAAGAGGAGGTCTGAAAGTCCCGTCGTCATTAAAACTTTGAAAAGGGCTTTGAAAAGGGAGATAAGAAAGTATCGGTGAATCCTAACCGTCCCTTTGCAGTTGAAATTGATGCCGAAGTTTAACTTAACAAAGAAGTAAGAAACTGAAAGGAAGAGGGAACGAGGGGGAGAAAACAATGACGATATTTGAAGTCAGATATTCATTTTATTAAAAGACTTTAGTCGACTTTTCACTATTTAAGTTGAAGGTTCTATATGTTTCAAAACGTTCCATGACGTTCCACTAGATGCTTTTACATTCCATGACATTTCATTACATTCCTCGACATTGCATGATGTTCCATAATAATTAATGGATTACTTGACCTAATATGTGAAAAAGATAGGGGTAAATTAACATTCATTCTTCATATAACCATTCTTCTTCTTCCTCTCCGTTATCCCTACATAAAGGGGTCGGTTGCTTGATGGGCCCTCTCCAATGCCTTCTATCAAAGACATCCTCTTCCAACAAACCTCTTCTCTCCATATCATCCTTCACCTCATCTCACCATCTAATGCTCGGCCTCCCTTTTGATCTTCTTCCCCCTACAGGTTCCTCCCAAGCCCTCTTCACTCCCCATCAGGATGCCAGAAAGCCTCAAATCGATCAAATCAATCAACCTCCTCACTTCCTGCCCACCATCAATCCTGAACACGAGTCCACACCATCTCAGTCATGACGCTCTTTTTATAATTGCATTGATGAACTGCAAAGGCCATCATTGCGAACAGTCTATTTTTTAGGTTCAATAACACTGCTGTTTCTGTTTCATATCTATATTCTTTTCTTGCGCCACTAGGCTATATCTTAAGATCCGGAATGAAATGGCATACATAATCATTTTCGTTGTATCTATCTAAGGCAGAGAAATGAATCCAATTGAAAGACAGAAGTGTGTTCCCTGTAGAAGATTCCATTGTACTGAAATTGTTGACTGTATCAAGGATGATCTTCGATCAAAGGCATTAACCGGTGATGAAGTGTGGAACAGAGGTAGATGGAGAACGCTGGACAGAAACATCGACCTAACATAAAAGAGGAAAAATATACAGACAAAGAAGAAGAAGTAATGCAGGCTGAAAATAAACACAGAAATCAGTATCTGCAACACAGATAAAATTATGAATACAAAAAAAAAAAAAATTAATTTTATGCCTTCTTTATGTCTTATTTCCAAGAAAACTACAATTTTATAACCAACAGTGGTTTGGGAAAGAGGAGATTATCATCGAAGAGGAGGTCTGAAAGTCCCGTCGTCATTAAAACTTTGAAAAGGGCTTTGAAAAGGGAGATAAGAAAGTATCGGTGAATCCTAACCGTCCCTTTGCAGTTGAAATTGATGCCGAAGTTTAACTTAACAAAGAAGTAAGAAACTGAATGGAAGAGAGAACGTTTGGCTCCAAGAATAACAACTCTAGCAGAGGGGGAGAAAACAATGATGATATTTGAGGTCAGATGTTTATTTTATTTAACCTCAATACTCAATTTTCCACTATGTAAGTTTAGATAAGTTTATTGATGAACTGCAAAGGCCATCAGTGCGAGCACTGACAAGATTAAGTCTATTTTCCAGGTTCAATAACACTGCTGTTTCTGTTTCATATCTATATTCTTTTTTTCATGCCACTATATCTTGAGATGCGGGATGAAAAGTAAGTATTTTGTTATCACACATGGCCCTTTTCGTGGTATCTATTTAAGGCAGAGAGTAACACTAGCCTGAAATTAGTATAAAGGATATCTGGAATTTTTTATTATATCATTGTTGATCATCTCCTGACGGGTAATTGTTGCAATCATGAAAGCAGATATGACTTCATTTTTGCAATGTACAATGATTGCAGTTAAGTTAAGTAACTTTCCCCTTCTCCACACCTATCAGAAACGTCCCTGTCTGGTGACCTGTAGGACTGGGGTTCGAGTCCCATTCAAGCTTGATAGTTTCCTCTTGTGTCTTCAACCTCACCCTTCTTGTAAGCTAAGGAATGAGTGTTTGGGAGAGCCTAAAGGTCTACCTGCTGAGTCATCAACAGCCACTGCCTGGCCCTCCCTAGTACTACCTTGGGTGGAGAGGGGGCATGGGACCAAATCTTATGTATTTACATGTATAGTCAGTCTCTAAGGCATTGTCTTGCTAGCTAGGGCATTGTCACTTTTGCTTGCCTCTGCCATTCATGAGTGACCTTTAAACCTTAATCATGATTCCTTTCCTTTTTTTTTTTCTTTCCTCCATTTCTATTAGTTCATCTTTATCCAAAATTCACGAGGGAGTGACTGGAGACTGAGGATTTGCCAGCAACCCTCATTTCGTGGATCCAGTTTGTACGAGCGAGAGAAGGAATAAATGGTTAATCTCAAAGAGGCAATTAGAACCAATTTCCTACGGAATAACATCCGAATCTAGCGGGAAATTCCCCTATTTTTACCATCAAGTCCTTTATCAGATAATAAATTACCTTTTGGATAACGTTCGCCAGAGGGTGAATTGTAAGCTCCTGTTTGTTTTTTCCAGGAGGAAATATTTGGGTTATTTACGTGGTTACTCTTATTTCTCTTTATTGCGTAGGAGATTTTTTTTTTTTACTTTTTTTTCTTTTTTTTTTTTTGAGAGAGAGAGAGAGAGAGAGAGAGAGAGAGAGAGAGAGAGAGAGAGAGAGAACGGAAATTGAGGTAAGAAAAAATATTAGAAATTCAATCAACGATAAAATCAAAATGATAGAATAAGATAAAATGATGAACTCCTCTCATAAAGAATTGAAACTTTTAAGTAAAACTGTATCTGAACGAGGAAGTATTGATGAAAAAACGAAGAATATAAAAGAAAGACTACAATCAGAATCAGATATGAAGTAAGACAAAAAGATAAGGCAGGATATAACCAGAAGGAAACGGGAAATGAAAAGGAAATAAAGCAAGAGGTACCGACCAGAGAGTTACAGATTACTAAATAGAAATGGGAAGAAATAGCAGAAGCTCAAAAGTTCAGATTGGTGGATGGAGGAAGAAGAAGAGGGAGGAAAGTCATGGAAGGAAATAGGACAGGAAGTTGACAAATAAAAAGGAAGGGGATTTCATTAATAACTTCTTGATAAGAGTTTTAAATATCGTGTTCGAAGGAAAGATACAAATGTTTTATTATTGAATGTGTTCTAGTGAAGGTTTGCACGATAGACGACTGGTTTGGAAGACAAATACTGCGGGCTATACAGACAGGTACTACGGGTTATGAAGTCAATAATAAGGATTATGAAGACAGGTACTACGGGTTATGAAGTCAAGTAATATGGATTATGAAGACAGGTACTACGAGTTATGAAGTCAAGTAATATGGATTATGAAGACAGGTACTACGGGTTATGAAGTCAAGTAATATGGATTATGAAGACAGGTACTACGGGTTATGAAGTCAAGTAATATGGATTATGAAGACAGGTACTACGGGTTATGAAGTCAAGTAATATGGATTATGAAGACAGGTACTACGGGTTATGAAGTCAAGTAATATGGATTATGAAGACAGGTACTACGGGTTATGAAGTCAAGTAATATGGATTATGAAGACAGGTACTACGGGTTATGAAGTCAAGTAATATGGATTATGAAGACAGGTACTACGGGTTATGAAGTCAAGTAATAAGGATTATGAAGACAGGTACTACGGGTTATGAAGTCAAGTAATAAGGATTATGAAGACAGGTACTACGGGTTATGAAGTCAAGTAATATGGATTATGAAGACAGGTACTACGGGTTATGAAGTCAAGTAATAAGGATTATGAAGACAGGTACTACGGGTTATGAAGTCAAGTAATAAGGATTATGAAGACAGGTACTACGGGTTATGAAGTCAAGTACTACAGGTTATACAGACAGGTACTACGGGTTATGAAGTCAAATAATACGGGTCATGAAGACAAGTACTACGGGTTATGACATCTGGTACTACTGGTCATCCAGACATGTACTACTGGTCATGCAGACAGGTATTATGGGTTATGGGTTATGGGTTATAAAGTCAGGTACTGTAAATAAATCTTTGAAAGTTTGTCAATCTAATAGTTACTGTTGATAGAACAATAAGGACAGACATCATGATGGAAATATCTAGCTTTAACAGTTGTTCCCACCCTATTCATATATCAATAATTCTCATTTATTTTCATATATATTAGTACAGGTTACTCAGAGAAATTTGAAGCTTTTAATGATCGAAAACAGTTTTCGAGAGATTGAATAAATGTGACCTGATATCTCTCTCTCTCTCTCTCTCTCTCTCTCTCTCTCTCTCTCTCTCTCTCTCTCTCTCTCTCTCTCTCTCTCTCTCTCCAGAACCATTGGAATTCGATGATGATTCTGAGAAAGAGCTACTTGTGGCTGGTCACAAAGGAAATTTGCATTTTAGCATTCCTTTGTCCGTAATGTATATTGGTTCTACGTTTGTCATATCGTGATCGAATATTTCTTTGGATATAAAATAATGCATTTGAATAACATCTGAGATTTTCTAAAATAGAATATACGTAGCTTAGAACATGTAAACAGACAATTGATCAAAAGATATTTAATCAAAACTTTTGACTTAATCCCTAGATGTTTTGAACAAAATTGAACATGTAAACAGATAACTGATCAAAAGATATCTAATTAAAACTTTTGACTTAATCACCAGATGTTTTGAACAGAATTCTATAGATATTTTGCAAAAGAATTTGCCATCATATATGAGTTTTATAAAAAAAAAAAAATTGAAAATTATAGGTTGTCTTTCTTGTATTTGAAATGCAGCATTGAATGCTATATATTGAGATCGCCAAAAGGTTGAATATAGTAAAACAAAAGAACAATATGAAATATCTGTGAATGCAATAGCCATGTTTCTCAATGCATAACTATGGTAATGGCGTGAATACAGTGCAAAGAGAGGGAACACTCGGGCACACTATACCTTATTTCTCTTCCTCTTGTTATTTTGAAGTTTTTAAAGTTTTTGTATGAAAGATTTATTTCAATGTTGTTATTGTTCATAAACTTTTCCTGTAGTGTATTTCTTTATTTCCTCTCCTTAATGGGCAATTTTCCCTGTTGGAGCCCTTGGGCTTATAGCATCCTGCTTTTCCAACTAAGGTTTTATCTTAGGAAATAAGTGATAATAATAGTAATAATAATAATAATAATAATAATAATATGAGGCATAAAGAATAATCCTATTCTCATTTGGCAATGGCTTGATAAACTGATATAAGCGTCTTCTATAGGTCGACCTTTTGAGTACATAATATGTCCTTTACATGATAGAGTAAGTGTCCATGGTTGTACTTACAATACATTGCCTATAGCCATCGGTATATTAGTGAGACAATGATATTTTCGAAGTGGGATCTTCGTATACTAGATTCCATTTATTATTATTATTATTATTATTATTATTATTATTATTATTATTATTATTATTATTATTATTAGTAGTAGTAGTAGTAGTAGTAGTAGTAGTAGTACTAGCTAAGCTAAACCCTAGTTGGAAAAGTAAGATGTTATAGCCCGAGGGCTCCAACGGGGAAAGTAGCCCAGTGAGGAAAGGAAATAAGAATTTAAATATGCTATAAGAGACATAATGAACAACTAAAATAATATACTTCAAGAACAGTAACAGCATATATATAAACTAGAAAACATGAAAAGTAACTACAGGAAGAAAAATATATAGAATAGTGTGCCCGAGTGTACCCTCAAGCAAGAGAACTCTACCCCAAGACAGTAGAAGATCATTTTACAGAGGCTATGGCACTATCAAAGGCTAGAGAACAGTGGTTGGATTTTTTGTTGCCG
>NC_090737.1:118579170-118586670 GCF_036898095.1 Palaemon carinicauda | reverse complement strand
TCCCAGGAAGTTCCTTTAGAAAATCCTTTTTTATCTTTGCTCAGTGTCAGATGAAACTGATAAGAACATCGTGAGGTACATGAACTGGAAGGTTTTAATCTTTTCTCCGTTTGGGTGATTGGAAAAGGAAAGATATGAGAGAAAAAGAATAGAAAGAATAGAGGGTAATGGAAGGGAAGGAATTATGAAAGGACTTGAGGCCTTAATAACTTTGGATATATTCATTAATATTACAAATTTCATGGAAGGATCCACTCTGAAACTGTAAGTGTAAATAAAAGAACAGCAAGGAAATATTGCCTATTCATAGACTGAATATCATGAACTACCAGAAAATATTACATTTAAACATTTATTCAATACTATTTTTGTTTCAGCTCTCGATAATTTAATTCTCTAATTTCAAACGATTCCTAAATTATTTGCCGAGAAAGTGGTAAAAAATATTGATTCTTAAAGAATGACAATAATGAAATTCCTGAAAAATAGATTGGTTTTATTTCCTTACAATTCCATTTGTAGTGAAACAACCTTTAGCCTATATATGCAAGCATGCATGCATATAATCCCCTTGAAATGCAGACTAAAAAGAAACATATAAATCAATATCTGCAATTCAGACAAAATTGTATACAAGAAAAAATTAAATTTTATGTCTTATTACCAAGAAAACTGCTGTTTTATAACCTGCCTTGGTTCGGGAAAGAGGAGATTGGCATCGAAGAGGAGGTCCAAAAGTCCCGTCGTCATTAAAACTTTGAAAAGGGCTTTGAAAAGGGAGATAAGAAAGTGTCGGTGAATCCTAACCGTCCCTTTGCAGTTGAAATTGATGCCGAAGTTTAACTTAACAAAGAAGTAAGAAACTGAAATGCCAAGAGGGAACGTTTGGCTCCAAAAACAACTCTAGCAGAGGGGGAGAAAATAAAGACGATATTTGAAGTCAGATGTTTATTTTATTTAACCTCAATAGTCGACTTTCCACTATGTAAGTTGAACGTTCTATATGTTCCAAAACGTTCCATGACGTTCCACTACATTCTTCAACATTCCCTGACATTTCATTAAATTCCACGACGTTGCAAGATGTTCCATAATAGGTAATGGATTACTTGACCTAATATGTGAAAAAGATAAGAGTTAATTAACATTCATTTGTTATATAACTATTCTACATTAAGGGGTCGGTTGCCTTGGGACCTGATCTTATGTATATATAATCAGTCTCTAAGGCATTTTCTTGCTAGCTAGGGCATTGTGACTGTCGCTTGCCTCTGTCATTCATGAGTGACCTTTAAAACTTAATCCTAATCCTTTTCCTTTTCTCTTCATCTTTCCTCCATTTCTATTATTTCATCTTTATCCAAAATTCACGAGGGAGGGACTGGAGACTGAGGAATTGCCAACAATCCTCATTTCATGGTTCCAGTTTGTACGAGCGAGAAAAGGAATAAATGCTTAATCTCAAAGAGGCAATTGGACCATTTTCTACGGAATGACATCCGAATCTTGCGGGAAATTCCCCTTTTTTACCATCAAGTCCTTTATCAGATAATAAATTACCTTTGGGGATAACGTTCGCTAGAGGGGGAATTGTAAGCTCCTGTTTGCTTTTTGGTTTATTTACTCTTATTATTCTTTATTACGTAGGAGATTTTTTTTTTTTTTTTTTTTTTGAGAGAGAGAGAGAGAGAGAGAGAGAGAGAGAGAGAGAGAGAGAGAGAGAGAGAGAGAGAGAGAGAGAGAGAGAGAGAGAGAAGAAACGGAAATTGAGATAAGGAAAAAATAAAAAAAAATCACTCAACGATAGAACCAAAATAATAGAATATGATTAAATGATGAACTCATCTTATAAAGAATTGAAACTTGAAAAAACTCTCTCTGAACGAGGAAGTGTTGATGAAAGAAAACGAAAAATTAAAAAGAAAGATTACAATCAGAATCAGGTATGAAGTGAGACAAAAAGATAAGGCAGGATATAACCAGAAGGAAACGGGAAATGAAAAGGAAATAAAGCAAGAGGAACCGACCAGAGAGTTACAGATTATCAAATAGAAATGGGAAGAAATAGCAGAAGCTCAGAAGTTCAGATTGATGGATGGAGGAAGAATAAGAGGGAGGAAAGTCCTGGAAGGAAATAGGACAGGAATTTGACAAACAAAAAGGAAGGAGATTTCATTAATAACTTCTTGATAAGAGTTTAAAATGTCGTCTTCGAAGAAAATATGCAAATACTTTATTATTGAATATTTTTTAGTGAAGGTTTCGCGATAGACGACTGGTTTAGAAGACAGGTACTACGGGTTATGAAGTCAAGTAATAAGTGTTATGAAGACAGGTACTACGGGTTATGAAGTCAAGTAATAAGTGTTATGAAGACAGGTACTACGGGTTATGAATTCAGGTATTATGGGTTATGATGTCAAGTAATACGGGTTATGGAGACAGATACTACGGGTTATGAAATCAAGTAATATGGGTTATGAAGACAGATACTAGGGGTAAGGAGTCAAGTAATACAGGTTATGAAGACAGGTACTACAAGTTATCCAGAGAGTTATGCAGACAGGTTCTACGGGTTATGGAGCTAGGTATTACGGGTTATGAAGTCAGGTTATGTAAATAAATCTTTGAAAGTCTGACAATCTAATAATTACTGTAGATAGAACAATAAGGACAGACATCATGATGGAAATATTTAGCTTTAACAGTTGTTCCCACCCCATTCATATATCAATAATTCCTCTTTATTTTCATATATATTAGTACAAGTTACTCCTTAGAGAAATTTGAAGCTTTTAATGATCGAAACTGTTTTCGAGAGATTGAATAAATGTGACTCTCTCTCTCTCTCTCTCTCTCTCTCTCTCTCTCTCTCTCTCTCTCTCTCTCTCTCTCTCTCTCTCTCTCTCTCCAGAACCATTGGAATTCGATGATGATTCTGAGAAAGAGCTACCTGTAGCTGGTCACAAAGGAGATTTGCATTTTAGCATTCCTTTGTCCGTAATGTATATTGGATCTACGTTTGTCATATCGGGCTCGAATATTTCTTTGGATATAAAATAATGCATTTGAATAACACCTACGATTTTCTAAAATAGAATATAGTAGTTTAGAACATATGAACAGACAATTGATCAAAAGATATTTAATTAAAACTTTTCACTTAATTAATTCCCAGATGTTTGGAACACAATTCTATAGATATTTTGCAAAGGAATTTGCCATCATAAATGAGGTTTATAAAAAATAAATTGAAAATTATAGGTTGTCTTTCTTGCATTTGAAATGCAGCATTGAATGCTGTTTACTGAGATCGCCAAAAGGTTGAATATTGTAAAATAAAAGAACAATATGAAATATCTGTGAATGCAATAGCCATGCTTCTTAATGCATAACTATGGTAATGGCGTGATACAGCACAAATAGAGGGAACACTCGGGCACACTATACCTTATTTCTCTTCTTCTTGTTATTTTGAAGTTTTTATAGTTTTTGTATGAAAGGTTTATTTCAAAGTTGTTATTGTTCATAAACTTCTCCTGTAGTGTATTTCCTTATTTCCTTTCCTCGCTGGGCTGTTTTCCCTGTTGGAGCCCTCGGGCTCATAGCATTCTGCTTTTCCAACTAGGGTTGTAGCTTAGCAAGTAATAATAATAATAATAATAATAATAATAATAATAATAATAATAATATGAGGCATTAAGCATATTAATATTCTCATTTGGCAATGGCTTGACAAACTGATATAAGCGTCTTCTATAGGACGACCTTTTGAGTACAAATGTCCTTTACTTGATAGTTTAAGTGTTCATAGTTGTACTTTGGACACAATGGCGAGAGCCATCGGTATATTAGTGAGACAATTCTCTTTTCGAAGTGGGATCTTCGTATACTGGATTCGATTTATTATTTTTATTATTATTATTATTATTATTGTTATTATTATTAGTGGTAGTAGTTGTAGTAGTAGTAGCTCAGATATAAGACCAAGGGCTCCAACAGCGAATAATAAACCAGCGAGGAAAGGAAAAAACGAAATAAATAAACTACTAAAGAAGTGGTGAACAATTAGAATGAAATATTTTAAGAACAGTAACACCATTAAAACAGATCTTTTATATGGAGGTTATAAAAATAAAAGTAAAAAAGAGGAAGAGAAAAAGGATCGATAGGGATATTATTGAAAGTTGACCAATGTGCCAACATTTGTTTGATAAATGTATCAGTGACCAACGTGGTGATGATAACTGACCAAACTACAGACATCAATTGACATGTCTGATGACTTTGTCTTGCAGTGGACTAGAAATGGCTGAATTTTTATTAGTAGTAGTATTATTATTTGCTAAGCTAAAACCCTGGTTGAAAAAAAAGATGCTATAGCCCGAGGGCTCCTACAGGGAAAGTAGCCCAGTGAGGAAAGGAAATAAGGATACAAATAGGTTATAAGAGACATAATGAAGAACTAAAATAAAATATTTCAAGAACAGTAACAGCACTAAAATAGATCTTTCATATATAACCTAGAAAAACATGAAAATAACAAGAAGAAAAATATATAGAATAGTGTGCCCGAGTGTACCCTCAAGCAAGAGAACTCTACCCCAAGACAGTAGAAGACCATTGTACAGGGGCTATGGCACTATCAAAGGTTAGAGAACAGTCGTTGGATTTTTTGTTGTTGTTGCTGTATGCCCTTAGAATATATACAATGGTGTGCCCGAGTACACCATGAAGCAAGAAAACTCTACCGCCAAGACAGTGGAAGGCCATTGTACAGAGGCTATGGCACTACCAAAGGATGGAGAACAGTGGTTTGATTTGTTGTTGTTCCTGTATGTCATTAATATCCAGAATACTATAGAGAAGAGAATACGGAGTAAAATAGGGAAGAGTTTATGAGTTATCAAGCGATCTAGATATTTCAAAAAGTTACAAAATTAAAAAAGTCAAACTAAAAGAGTAATGAGAAACAGAACGCTCCACCTCCCGTGACTCTTTTTCAGGGAAGCGTTGACTTATCTCAACCTTATGACTTCTTCGCCAGACGACTACGGCCTGACAACAGACAAGGGAGTGTTAAAAGGGTTCTAAAGACGCCATCGTTAAAACTTTGGAGAAAGAGATAAGAAAGTATCTTTGAATTAACAGTTGAAACTAATGTCAAAGTTCTAACAAAGATTAGACCCTCTTGGGTACTGATAAAGGATCACGAAAATCATCCTACAAACCCCCCCCCCTTTCATATTACAGCAAGAAATTCAAAATAAATAAATTGTACAAAAACATTTGAAAAGAAAAGAATTAGAAGAGAAGTTCAGTGAAAAGTATTTGAATTTAGTGTGTCAAAAGTTTAAAAGAATTGTTGCCAAAGAAGAAAGTGAAATATTCTTTGCTTTTTAAATCCCTTTTTTGGGCTCAAGCCATGTCGTCTTGATGGAAGGTTCCTAAGAGTAGCTTCCTAAGGGATATTTGACTATAGTGATAATCCTAGAGAATTTACCTTTAGGTCTCCAGAATTCTAACTCCTGGTGTGAATATCCTTAAATTTCTCTCAAGGATGTCGCATGATATCAGGGGACGTATTCTTGACACGCCACATAGCAATCTGCATCCTGAATAGCGTTTACGCTTCGAGAGGGAAAGTGGCAGAATTAGAAGGGGAGCCGTATCAAGGTTACCTTACTTCCCATACTACTATTGAGTATCACAACACCGCCATATTCAATATGGCGGAGATTCCTTGTTGCATTGAGCATGGTGCTATAGATACATTAGTTCCGGAGAGATACTGTGAAGATCTTTACTTTAAAAAAGAAGAGTGGGTTCAACAGGACGACATGGCCATCTCACCCAAAAATAGATTTTTCGGTTCGCTCAAAATCCGTTTTTTTTGGGCTCAAGCCATGTCGTCCTGATGGAAGCATACCAAAGAATTAATGTATCTGTGGATTTTCATCAGTGCCTTAACCTTGGGACAATATTTCTATGGTCATTTGTACCATTTAAGACAAATGACGTTACCGTTATCCGTCACCATCACTAATCATAAACGATGTTAGTGTTTCCTGCCCCCTACAGGGAAGAGTCATTCTAGATGGTAGAAAAGGGGTCTCAAGGTTAGATTATATTGTATGAACAAACATAAGTATACACAGAATATACAAACAGTCTCATGGTTTGTATATATTGCCAAACCATTGTTTACTTTAATACAAATTGTTTACTTTAATACAAACTTATATTTATAATAGAGACATTCATACTTTTTATGTTAGTTATCACAAATTGATTGATAACTTCTCATTTAAATCCGAGGTGGCCGATGTGGTAACGTCTCTGACTGGTGAACGCCTGACTGGGGTTCGAGTCCCGCTCAAACTCATTAGTTTCTTTGGTCGCTGCAACCTCACCATCCTTGTTAGCTAAGGATGGGGGGTTTGGGGGAGCCTAGAGGTCTACCTGCTGAGTCATCAGAAGACATTGCCTGGCCCTCCTTGGTCCTAGCTTGGGTGGAAAGGCGGTTTGGACGCTAATCATATGCATATATGGTCAATCTCTAGGGCACTGTCCTGTCCGATAGGGCAATGTCACTGTCCCTTGCCCCTGCCATTCATGAGCGGCCTTTAAGAACCTTTACTGTACACATTAACCAGTCAGATATGCAATGTGATAAGGGCGGTCGTTATAAAAAACAGATTGATTGCAATTTTATTCCACCGAGTATGAAAACAGAGAAACAAATAAAGCTTAAATGTATGAGTTTTTCATATTTTCATTAAAAAAAAACAATGAAAAAAAAAGAAAAAAAAAAGATGAAAGTCGTTAGGCAATAAATTCACGTTGTTGGACTTAATATTTGCAAAAGTCAGACAACCAACAATCCATTTATACCTCTTTCGAATTTTGGATTTTTATCAAAACCATTCCACTTTTTTCAGATTTTTCTCATCAAAAGGATCCCTGAAAAAAAAAAGATTAAATGTGAATATTTCATAGACTGTGATTTCATCTGAATAGTTCTCTCTCTCTCTCTCTCTCTCTCTCTCTCTCTCTCTCTCTCTCTCTCTCTCTCTCTCTCAACTAGCATTCGTTGCTATTTACAGGAAAATATAACTTTTAGGAATAATTTGGTCTAATGAAACGCCTAGTAACCCAAAATATATTTATACATATAAACATCATCGTTCGTGTCCAAATATATTTACCTCCGCCAGCGAAGTGGGGAGGAGGTTATGTTTTTGCCCGTGTTTGTTCATTTGTCTGTTTGTTTGTTTGTCTGTTTCTTTGTTTGTGGACAACTTCCTGGCCTCAATTTTACCCATAGAGTAGTGAATAGTTCAAGGATCATTTGTTATGTTGAGAGGTGGAAGTGATTGCAATTAGAAAGTCCTAGGTCAAAGGTCAAGGTCAAGGTCAAGGTCAAGGTCGTCCAAATTAACTCTAAGACAGGCTAGTTTCGAGAAATAAGCTGCCGCAGCGGAGGTATGCTCTCTACTG
>NC_090737.1:118544170-118574170 GCF_036898095.1 Palaemon carinicauda | reverse complement strand
TAGCCTTTGTACCATGGTCCTCCACTATCTTGGGGTAGAGTTCTCTTGCTTGAGGGTACACTCGGGCACACTATTTTATATTTTCTAATGGAATACAGCAACAACAACAAAAAAACAAACCTCTGTTCTCTAGCCTTTGATAGTGCCATAGCCTCTGTACAATGGTCTTCTACTGTCTTGGGGTAGAGTTCTCTTGCTTGAGGGTACACTCGGGCAAACTATTCTATAAATTTTTCTTCCTCTTGTTATTTTCATGTTTTCTAGTTTATACACAAAAGATCTATTTCAATGCTGTTACTGTTCTTGAAATATTTTATTTTAGTTGTTCATCATGTCTCTTATAGCCTATTTATATTCTTATTTCCTTTTCTCACTGGGCTACTTTCCCTGTTGGTGGTCCTTGGGTGTATAGCATCTTGCTAATGCAACTAGGGTTGTAGCTTGGCAAGCAATAATACTACTAATAATAAGAATTCTACAATTTCTAGTACACCGCAGGACAAAGGCCACAGACAGGTCAATTCATGTCTGTAGTTTGGTCAGTCTTCATCACCACGTTGGTCACTGGCACATTTACAAACAAATATTGGCCCATTGATCAACTTACAATAATATGGCTATCTATCCTTTTTTTCATCCTGTTGTTTACTTTTAATTTTATAGCCTCCATATAAAAGATGTTTTAATGGTGTTACTGTTTTCTCTAGTAGTTTATTTATTTCGTTTTTACCTTTCCTCACTGTGCTATTTTTCGCTGTTGGAGCCCTTGGGCTTATATACTTTTCCAACTACTACTACTACTACTACTACTACTACTACTATTACTACTACTACTACCCTTTGGGTATGCCGTTTGCCCGAACATGTACGCGCTGCCGTACCCGATGTCGATAGTTTACCCATAAAGGACTTGATGACCAAAGCTGACGCCCTTATGGACAGCCACTTCACGACCTTCAAGACCTCCATCAACGCCTCCACTCCTGGCGAAGAGGATACCTATTCAATGTAAACCGAAGCTGACATGAATGCCGTAGGACACACACGCCTACCCCGTGATTTGCCGGAGCGGTGACAAAGCCACCCATCACCCACTACTCGCTTGTGCCCAACCAACTACTTCTACAGCCACTGACTGCCGCCAATCGGCCGCATTTTTGCTACTAAAACTCCAGATTCCGGGGTGTCGCGATGAAATGTGCCAAGAATTGTCAGTGGCCAAAAAACGTGCAAGTAGGCCATCGCTCGTGGTGGTGGCCTCTCTTGTATATAACCTTTTCTTTTTACATGATGCAGGAACGGGTGTACAATTTTTGGTAGACACAGTTGCTTGTTCTCTTTTGCCAAAGGAACTCTTCAGTACACGACGAAGTCTGCCTAAGTCTGCCAACGTCCGTCTGGTAGCTGCCAACGGATCTGCGATACCCACATACGGTTATGAGAACTTCACATTATCGTTAGGAAACGGCAAATTTAATTGGAAGTTTCTCGTTGCTGACGTCATATTGCCAATCCTTGGTGCAGATTTCCTCTCTCATTTCCACCTTCTGGTCAATGTCGCCCACTGACGATTGGTCAACGCAGACTCGTACTTGTCGTCACCTCTTCAACCTGCCTCCTCCAACCTCACTCTCCACATCAGCACACCCACGTATGCCCACGCCTACGTCCTCACGACATTCGAGGAAGTTTTCCGTCTAGAACTTCGCCAAACGCTCACGGCTCCTGCCAAACACAGTAATTATCACCATATTAAGATGACGGGACCCCCATTCTTTGCCAAATTCAGACGTCTGGCTCCGATTCATTGAGATGTTCGTTGATATGGAAGAAATGGGCCTTTGCCATAAGGCCTCCAGCCCATGGTCATCACCCTTACACATCGTCCTGAAGAAAAACGGCTCCCTGCGTCCGTGTGGGGATTACAGGCGCCTGAACATGCAAACAGAACCGGATCCCTACCACCTCCCATACATCACTGACATCACCTCCTACCTGTACAAAGCGAAGGTTTTCTCTTCGCTTGACATCCTGAAGGGATATTATCAGGCGCCTATGAACCCAGAAGACATCCCCAAGACCACCATCACCACTCGCTTCGGAACACACACCTTCAATTACTCCTGTTTTGGCCTTCGTAATGCTGGGGCCACTTTTCAACGTCTCATGGATGGCATCTTAGGGGACCTCCCCTTCTGTGTATGTCACGTGGACAACATACATGTGTTCTCTTCCTCAAAAGAGGAACACCTCCGTCACATGCATATCGTGCTCGACCGTCTGCAACAAAATAGCCTTGTAATCCAGTACGACAAGTGTACCTTTGGCGCCAACGGTCTTTTTTAGGACACCGCATCACTCCTGAAGGAGTCCATTCCCTCTCTGAGAAGGTAGCAGCCGTTTAGAACTTTCCCATGCCCTCAACCATCAAAGCACTGCAAGAATTCTTGGGCATGATCAACTATTATCACCGTTTTCTGCCAGCCATTGCCACCACTCTTGCCTCCCTCTATGCCTACCTCAAGGGCAAACAAAAAGACCTAAAGTGGGATCCCCTTCAAGAAGCGGCCTTCTGCAACGCAAATAATGCCCTAACAACCGCTGCTACTCTAACTTTTCCCGTCCCACATGCCCCTCTCCTTCTCTCCACTGATGCCAGCGACATCGCTATTGGTGCAGTGCTCGAGCAGGCGGTCAACGGCCCGCCCAGCCTATTGGCCTTCTTCAGCAGAAAACTGTGCAAGGCAGAATCGGGTTATTCTACTTTCGATCATGAATTGCTGGCAGTGTACTTGGCTGTCCGTAGCTTTCACCGTTTCTTAGAAGGTACGCCCTTTGTCATTCGCACAGACCACGTGACTATAGTGCACGCCTTCACTCGACAGTCTGACACCTGGTCTGCCCATCAACGCCGACATCACTCCACCGTGGCTGAATACAATTGTACCCTTCAACACGTCCCTGGGAAAATGAATCCCGTTGCCGATGCCCTGTCAAGAAACACGTTGGCCGCCATTCAACTGGGACTGGATTACAATGCCATGGCTGAAGCCTAATGATAGGATCCAGAGTATCAAGCATGTAGGACATCCTGCACATCCCTCCGTTGGGAAGACATCCCCCTCGACGACTCCAACTCCACCCTCCTCTGTGATGTCAGTACCGGTAGACCGCGACCATGGATTCCTGTTCCCGTGCGCCAGCAGGTGTTTAATTTCATTCACGGCCTTTCACATTCCTCACGCCATTCTACTGCAGAGCTGATAAAGACAAAGTTCATTTGCCACAGCATTACTTAGGATGCTAAGGATTGGGTCCCCGCCTGTACTTCTTGTCAAACTTCCAAAGTACATTGACACACGTATTTAGGAGTGGGCACCTTTCCTCAACCTCAGTGTCGTTTCGCCCACATTCACGTCGATGTTGTAGGCCCCCTACACACATCACAAGGACATTGTTACCTGTTTACTGTTATCGACCGCTCCACTCGTTGGCCTAGAACCATTCCCATGGAAACTGCAAATTCGCCTCATGTGCATCTGCCTTACTCTTAAGATGGATAACAAGATTTGGTATCCCTGAGCATATTACTTCTGACAGGGGTACCACTTTCACCGCTCAATTGTGGGCATCATTAGCGAATCTCCTGGGAATCACCCTACACCAAATAACTGCCTACAACCCCGCTGCCAATGGAATGGTTGAACGTTTTCATCGCAACCTCAAAGCAGCCTTGATGTCTCGCTGCAAGGACTCCAACTGATTTACTCAGCTTCCCTCGGTTCTCCTGGGACTAAGGACCACTCCTAAAGATGCCCTGGACGTGTCGGCAGCTGAAATGGTGTATGGTGACCCATTGGTCATCCCTGCTGAATTTTTTTCCTTTTGCAGCCTCCTCCGACGATCTCCAGCACATACGTCACGTCGTGGGAAAATTTACTCCATGCCGCCAGACTGACAAGCCTCCAGCGAAGCATCACATACAGACAGACTTGCACTCTGCAATGCACGTCATCCTATGCAACTACACTAGCAAGCCAGCGCTAACGGCCCCTTACACGGGCTCTTTCCTTGTGATCCGACGCAATACGAAAGCATTCCTAATAAACATTCGTGGCAAAGAAAATTGGGTTTCCATTGATCATCTAAAACCTGTTTACCTCCTGCCAGATGACCCGCCTACAGCATGCCCCTCCAGATCATGGTGCCCTATTTAACATACACAGTATATTATTTTTAGGGGGGGAGCCATATACCACCCATGTCACACGAGCGTATATAGTAACGACATTTCTTTTTTTTTGTATATATTATCCTTTGCATCTTCCCTCTCCCCTCGCACTGACATCAAATTGTATTAACCTTTCTGCCTACTTCATTATTAATTGTTAACAGACCCGGTTGCTGGTTTGACAAGAAATAGCATGTTTGTATTTGTGACCTTCTTACCGGGACCTAGCGTGTATATATACTCGATGTATTGTAATAAAGTTTCTCAGTTGCATTCATCTCACATTTGACTCACAACCTACTCTTGGCTCGTCACACAACCGTAGTACCTGTCTTCATAACACATATTACTTTACTTTATAACCCGTAGTACCTGTCTTTATAACCTGTATTACTTGACTTCATAACTCGTAGTAACTGAATTCATAACTCGTAGTACCTGTCTTCATAACACGTATTACTTGACTTCATAACCCTTAGTATCTATCTTCAATGCCCATATTACTCGACTTCATAACCTGCAGTGCCTGTCTTCATGACTCATATTACTTGACTTCATGGCTCGTAGTACCTGTCCTCATAAACCGTAGTAACTGTCTGTATAACCAACAGTATTTTTCTTCCAAACCAGTCGTCTATCGTACAAACCCTCACTAAAACATTCAATAATAAAACATTTGTATCTTTCCTTCGAAGAAGATATTTTAAACTCTTATCAAGAAGTTATTAATGAAATCCCCTTCCTTTTTATTTGTCAAATTCCTGTTCTATTTCCTTCCAGGACTTTCCTCCCTCTTATTCTTCCTCCATCCATCAATCTGAACTTTTGAGCTTCTGCTATTTCTTCCCATTTCTATTTAATAATCAGTAACTCTCTGGTCGGTTCCTCTTGCTTTATTTCCTTTTGATTTCCCGTTTCCTTCTGGTTAAATCCTGCCTTATCTTTTTGTCTCATTTTATACCTGATTCTGAATGTAGTTTTTCTTTATTTTTCGTTTTTTTTCTTCAACACTTCCTCGTTCAGATACAGTTTTTTTTTAAAGGTTTCAATTCTTTATGAGATGAGTTCATCATTTTATCTTATTCTATCATTTTGACTTTATCGCTGATTGAATTTATGATTTTTTTTTATTTCAATATCGGTTGTTTCTCTCTCTCTCTCTCTCTCTCTCTCTCTCTCTCTCTCTCTCTCTCTCTCTCTCTCTCTCTAAAGAAAAGAAACAATCTCCTTCGCAATAAAAAGAAAAAAAGAGTAACCACGTAAATACCCCAAATGTTTCCTTTTGGAAAAAACAAACAGGAGCTTACGATTCAACCTCCAGTGGACGTTATCCCCAAAGGTAATTTATTATCTGATAAAGGACTTGATGGTAAAAAAAGGGGAATTTCCCGCCAGATTCGGATGTCATTCCGTAGGAAAATGGTCCAATTGCCTCTTTGAGATTAACCATTTATCCCTTGTCTCGCTCGTACAAACAGGAACCATGAAATGAGGATTGTTGGCAATTCCTCAGTCTCTAGTCCCTCCCTCGTGAATTTTGGATAAAGATGAACTGATAGAAATGGAGGAAAGATAAAGAGAAAATGAAAAGGATTGAGGTTAAGGGTTAAAGGTCACTCATGAATGGCAGTCAAAATGCCCTAGCTAGAAAGACAATGCCTTAGAGACTGACTATATATACATAAGATCAGGTCCTAAGACCCCTCTCCACTCAAGCTAGGACCAGGGAGGGCCTGGCAATGGCTATTGATGACTCATCATATAGACCTTTAGGCTCCCTCAAACACTCAATCCTTTGCTTACAAGAAAGGTAAGTTTGCAGTCACCATAGGAAACTATGAAGTTTGAGTAGTGCTCGAACCCCAGTCCTGTAGATCACCAGGCAGGAACGTTTCTAATAGGTGTTGAGAATGGGAAGGTGATTAAACTTACCTCCAATCAATGCACATTGCAGAAATGAAGTCATATCTGCTTTTATGACTGGAGCTATCACCCGTCAAGAGAGGATCAACAATTATTTAATCAAACATTCCAGAGAATCTTTATAATAATTCCAGGTTAGTGTTATTCTCAGTTTTAAATAGATACAACGAAAAGGATCATGTGTGATAACAAAATACTTACATTTCATCACGGATCTTAAGATATAGTGGCATGAGAAAAGAATATAGATATGACACAGAAGCAGTGTTATTAAACCTAAAAAAATAGACTGTTCGCAATGATGGCCTTTGCAGTTCATCAGTGCAGTTATAAAAAGAGTGTCATGACTGAGATGGTGTGGACACTTGTTGATGATTGATGGTGGGGAGGAAGTGAGGTGGTTAATTGATTGATTGATTTGGGGTTTTTTTTACACCCTGATGGGAAGTGAGGAGGACTTGGGAGGAACCTGTTAGAGGAAGAAGATAAAGAGGGAAGCAGAGAATTAGATGGCGAGATAAGGTGAAGGATGATATGGAGAGAAGAGGTTTGGTGGCAGAGGATGTCTTTGATAGAAGGCATTGGAGAGAGGGTGCATCAGGCAACCGACCCCTTAATGTAGAAAAACGGAGAGGAAGAAGAATACAGTTATACAACGAATGAATGTTAATTTACCTCTATCTTTTTCGCATATTAGGTTAAGTAATCCATTACCTATTATGGAACATCATGCAACGTCGAGGAATGTGATGAAATGTCATGGAATGTTGAAGAATGTAGTGGATTATCATGGAACGTTTTGAAACATATAGAACGTTCAACTTACATAGTGGAAAGTCGACTATTGTCTTTTAATATAATAAATATCTGACTTCAAATATCGTCATTGTTTTCTCCCCCTCTGCAAGTGGTGTTGCTTTTAGAGCTAAACGTTCCCTCTTCCTTTCAGTTTCTTACTTCTTTGTTAAGTTAAACTTCGGCATCAATTTCAACTGCAAAGGGACGGTTAGGATTCACTGATACTTTCTTATCTCCCTTTTCAAAGCCCTTTTCAAAGTTTTAATGACGACGGGACTTTCAGACCTCTTCTACGATGCCAATCTCCTTCCCGAACCACCATTGGTTATAGAATTGTAGTTATCTTGAAAATAAGACGTAAATAAGGCATAAAATAAATTTTTTCTTGTATTCATAATTTTATCGGAATTGCAGATATTGATTTCTCCGTTTCTTTTCAGCCTATATTTCATGGCGATTATATGAATGCATGCCTGCATATATAGGCTAAAGTTTGTTTTAACACAAATGGAATTGTAAGGAAATAAAATCAACCGAGTTTTCAAGATTTTCATTATTGTAATACTAAAGAGGGTTGTCATTCTTGAAGAATCAATACTTTTTACCACTTTATCGACAACCAAAATTCACCCCCAATCATATACAAACGTTTAATAGGAAATTAAAGGCAGTAAAATACGTGTGAAGAAGAAAAAGGAACCAATAAAACGTTCCGACACAATGGGCGAAAAAGATAGTTTTATGATTTACAAATGTTTTGAGATTAGAGAATTAAATTATCGAGAGCTGAAAGCAAAACTAGTATTGAATAAATGTTTAAATATAATATTTTCTGGTAGTTCATGATATTCAGTTTATGAACTGGCAATATTTCTTTGCTGTACTTTTACTTGCACTTATAGTTTCAGAGTGGATTCTTCTGTGAAATTTGTAATATAAATCAACATTTCCAAAGTTATTAAGCTCTTAAGTCCTTTCATAATTCTTTCCCTTCCATTACCCTCTATTCTTTCTATCCTTTCTCTTTCCTATCTTTCCTTTTCCAATCACCAAAACGGGGAAAAGATTAAAACCTTCCAGTTCATGTCCCTCGCGATGTTCTTATCAGCTTCATCTGACACTGAGCAAAGATAAAAAAGGACTTTTTAAAGGAACTTCCTGGCAAAATCATTTTGACATCTCTCTCTCTCTCTCTCTCTCTCTCTCTCTCTCTCTCTCTCTCTCTCTCTCTCTCTCTCTCTTCCTTATACTATTTTAACTGGTTTATAAAGCTCCCGGCTTAAGATCAGAAAATAGTTTTAAATTTTTTTTCTCTCGATCTTATTCTACGGTTGATGCTCTGTATCAGATAATTTCCCCTCAACCCCAGTGTTTTTCTTTTTTGAATTTTTAAAAACCACCCATCAATGGGAGAGGCAAGGAACAGTGCCAAGGCCCTAGCTGGCAGGGCAATGCCTTTGAGATTGACAATATATACGTATGATCAATGCCTAAACCCCATCTCCACCCAAGCTAGGACCTGGTAGGGCCAAGCAATAGTTGCTGATGACTCAGAAGATAGACCTCGAAGGAACCCAAAGCCCCAATTCTTAGCTCACAAGGATGGTGAGGTTGCAGACACTACAAGAAACTATCGAGCTTCAGCGGGAATTGAACCCCATTTTGGCAGATCGACAAGTAGGGACGTTTTCAATAGGCCGCCACAACTCTTGTTTGTCTTTTCATCCTCCTCATATCCTTCTTCTCCTTGGTTGTTTTTGTCCATTTATCCATTTATTCTTTATGAGGATTCATTATTTATTAATTTGGGAACCCATTTCAATTGCCAAAGAATTACTGACCCTTCTTTACTTCTGTTTCATATTTTCAATTGCGATGGTTTCCACAAGCAGCTTTACCTATGCCGGGACATTCCCTCTTAGATACCAAGAAGCAAGTCTCAAATACAAAAGTCATTAAGCTGAAAGATACTCTTGTTTTTCTATAAAAGTGATGGTCTATCCGACATTGATATAACATTTTGGAAACTTTGTTAAATTTTTAACTATTTCTTTTTTTATATATTCTTAAACGAGTGCCAGATATACAAACATACTAAACCGACAACCCTTTGTAAATCTCTTCTGCAGATATCTGATTCACATTCGATGGTGCCAACAAATGCAAAATCTTTATCAAACCTCTTTTGGAGAGAAACAGCTCCTGACTTAACAACAGTTACATCGTCATCCATTTTGATGTGATTAGAAAAGGCGAAGATTCCATGTGCATTTTGATTTTCGATTCTTCTGAGAAAAAATAAATGGAAAGGGTTTTCCACTTAAATATTTTCTATCAGATATCGCACAGTATTTTTTTCTATTATACAGGGATAAAAAAAACTTGAATGCCTAACAGTCTAAATAGTAGTCTTGACTTCATTTTATTCATTCCTCTTTTCCACAAAAGAACCCACCATGCCGTCAGTGAGCAATTCAGTGCTTCACTTTAATCTGTACCGCACATTTATCACACACGCTCGAACACTATAACAGTATTTCTCTATTTTTTTTTTTTTTTTTTTTTTTTGTATTTTGTCGTTATTGCTCTCCCTTCTTACTGATAACCTGTTTATGCCTATATCTGCCAGCATCGTTCTATTTTAATTTTTGTGACCTTCTTTCACTGAAACTGTTGTTATAAAAGCTCGCTGTCTATTGAAATACAGTTAGTTGCATTCACGTCGTCTTTCAGTTACCACTTAAATGACGATACGCACAAATCCAGTTTCAGACGTGATAGGATTGAAAAACTATACGAAACAAAAAGAACTAAAAGGCATCAATGAATGAAAAAGCAAACCTAGAATTATATTCTATGAGGAAAAAAGTACCACTAAAGAAAGCAAGGAAAAATTGTCCCATGATTTGAAAATAGCATTTATGAAAACTGAAAATTCACAGCCTCTCCGACGTTTTTTTTCTGTCACTCCATCCATCGTGTAAAATACTCTCATCGGAAATATTGCTGTCAAATCCAGATCTCATATTGTGGTATGATGATGGTCCTGCCCCACTCTGGAACTCCTCCTCAGTCACCACCCCAAATATTACCCCTACCACTGGATAGGGGGTGACTACCACCAACCACTGGATAAGGGGGATTACCCCTACCACGGGATAGGGGAGGGAGAGTAGGAGGAGTGGGAGGTGGGGCATAATTTCTGATTTTCCAATGCAAGCCTTGACACGTGGCCGTCTTGCTTATGAATTCATTATGAAGTTTAGGGGAAAGGGGGGTTATCGTAGATAAGAAATGAGAGAGAGAGAGAGAGAGAGAGAGAGAGAGAGAGAGAGAGAGAGAGAGAGAGAGAGAGAGATTTTAATGCCTCGTGTATAAGAGGTCACTGAAAAGTAAAATCTTATCATTGATTCTTACAACTGAAAGATATAACAATGAAAAAGAAGAATGAAGAAAAAAGGAAGTTATATGATATTAAGGATATTTGTATTGTTAGAATAATTTCTGTTGGTTTGTCAAAGGCTAAAAGACCTTTTGACCAAGTACAAAAGATTTCAGTATACATATATAAAATAAAGCAGGATGCACGAAGGTTTTGAATATATATATATATATATATATATATATATATATATATATATATATATATATATATATATATATATATATATATATTTATACATATATATATATATATATATATATATATATATATATATATATATATATATAATTATAGATATATATATATATATGTATATATAGTATATATAAATATATATATATATATATATATATATATATATATATATATATATATATATATATATATATATATATATATATATATATATGTATATGTATATATATATATAGATATATATAAATATATATATATATATATATATATATATATATATATATATATATATATATACATATATATATATCGGGAGGTTTAAGAATAGTGGGACGCCGTCGAATCCTTTCGTCTGGGAGTCGAGCCGAAGGATGCCAGGAGCTTGAAAGGGAATTCCATGCATTGCATTTTCTTTGTTTCTTTTGTTTCTATTCTAGGTCAGACATGAGAAATAATATAAATATTTGCTGTGACAAATATACATATATATATATATATATATATATATATATATATATATATATATATATATATATATATATATATATATATATATATATACAGTATATGTATATATATATATATATATATATAATATATATATATATATATATATATATATATATATATATATATATATACACATTACGCATTACGCATTACGCATATACCTATCTATCTATCGATATTCATCTATATACAGTATGTATATCTCTCTATCTATATCTAAACATAAATTTATTTGAGGAGTTGATTGAAGAAACGTGAATTATAGAAAAAGAGACGATTAAGCTTAAAAATTTATCTAAAAGAAAAAAAAAAGAGCAGAAATTAAAACTGAAATATTTCTTCACGATTTATTTTGACACATGATCTTGAAATGTCAGACAAGTAAACTTACGACGGATAAACATGTGAGGAAAGATTATATACTTTTTTCAGGAACATTTTCTGCATTGGAACACCTAAGATTTTTTCTTCATGTTTTTTTCTCATCTTACAACTTTATTTCAAAATTCTTCTCTTTTCGTTCAAATTCCTGTTCCATTTCCGTCCTTCCCTGTTATTCATACACTTATCGGTCTACATTTCATCTAAACTTTATTAAATTCTCCTCTTCTTTTCGTCTTTTGATTCGATACACTCTTTACCTATTTTGCTTTATTTCAATTTTATTTTCTCTCTCACTCTTGTCATTTAATGTTGAGCTTTTGCATCTCCCTTTTATTCCTAAATCCCACAGAATTTAACTTTTTATTCCTCTATCATTTTTATTCGATAACTTTCCTACCCTTTATTTTCCTTAGACGACATTTACTTGATGATTTTTCAACGCCTCTTGCCTTACCAGAACTACTTGTATTTTCCTTTTGTTTTATCCTATTTCTTTTATCCTTTCATTCATTTGTTTTAATTACTTATAGTACAAACTCTAAAGGACTGCTATTGCTCGCAAAGAATTTATAATCTCATTCGCTAATATCTTGTCAAAATGAAAATTGCAGCCATTATACCGACAATAACACCAGACTTCTATAATGCGCAAGAAATATCACCACCACTGATTTCAAAACCTTTCTCTCTCTCTCTCTCTCTCTCTCTCTCTCTCTCTCTCTCTCTCTCTCTCTCTCTCTCTCTCAGCGGGACTAGAGAGGAGAGAACTGAGAGATAACCTTATTCCTCACTTGAACCTCCTTCAAAGATCCTCTTCTCTCTCGCATCATTATAAAAGGCGTGAACCTCAAATTTAATTTGTTTTGGAGGAGATATGTGTCATCCACTGACGCAATTAGGATACAGACATTGTTGTAGAAAAAAGGTTATGGAAATGAAGAAACTATATGTTGATACTAAAGTAACAATCGGATACAAAAATGAGACTAAAATATATTTTTTTTCCTAAAGGAAGAAGAAAAAGATTGATTTACTTGGAGACAGTTTCAGCTTGAAGGTTATAAACAATAATAAGAAGAGACACCGAGAGAGTAGAAACGTGAAAGCAAGAATCGCAAGAAAATGTCGAATAAACACGGCTAAAAGAACCCGATGGAAGAGAAAGCACAAGAAAGCAAGAAAAAAAAAAATAAGAGCAAAGGTTATTGTCTGGTGGTACCGTCCTATCCTGGTGATTACCAGACTGGGGTTCGAGACCCGCTCAAACTCGTTAGTTTCTGTGGTCAGAGCGACCTCACTATCCTTGTAAGCTAAGGATTGGGGTTTCTTGGATCCTATAGGTCTATCTACTGAGATATCAGCAGCCATTGTCTGGCTTTCCTTGGTCCTAGCTTGCGTGGAGAGGGTGCCTAGGCGCTGATCATATGTAATATGGTTAGACTCTAGGGCATTGTCCTGCTTGATAGGGCAATGTCACTGTCCCTTGCCTCTGCCATTCATGAGCGGTCTTTAAACCTTTAAATCCCGCAGTTCAAAAGCTAGTCCTACGATAAATATTTGCAATTTGCAATCATCATGAAGCGTATCCTTAAGATATCTTTTTTTTTGTAATTAAAGATTTGTATACAATTACTATTTTTATTAATTATACCCTCTTTTTTACTCAAATATTACCTCCGTTCTCTTCCCATCATCAATATGCAAAAATACTTTCACTGTCCTCTTGGTTAATTCATTCACATTGTTCATATATCAAATTGGATGATTGCAAAGTCAGGGCTAAATGCTATTCAATTAGATGTCACAAAAGTACTCCGTAAGGAGATTCTCTCTCTCTCTCTCTCTCTCTCTCTCTCTCTCTCTCTCTCTCTCTCTCTCTCTCTCTCTCCATATTTGTACCATTGTAATCTCTATCCCCTCTTCCTTTTCTATGGCTCTTTAAAGCGATTAGAAAAAGCAAAGAATATTTCACTTTCTTCTTTGGCAACAATTCTTTCAAACTTTTGCCGCACCAAATTCAAATACTTTTCGCTGAACTTCTCCTCTAATTCTTTTCTTTTCAAGTGTTTTTTGCGCTATTTATTTTTTTGTCTTTCTTGCTGCAATGTGAAAGGGGGGTGAGGGTTGTAGGAAGATTTTCGTGAGCCTTTATCAGTACCCAAGAGGGTCTCATCTTTGTTAGAACTTTGACATTAGTTTCAACTGTTAATTCAAAGATAATTTCTTATCTCTTTTTTCCAAAGTTTTAACGATGGCGTCTTTAGAACCCTTTTAACACTCCCTTGTCTGTTGTCAGGCCGTAGTCGTCTGGCGAAGAAGTCATAAGGCTGAGATAAGTCAACGCTTCCCTGGAAAAGAGTCTTTGGAGGTGGAGCGTTCATTTGTATATCTGTTTCTGCTTCTCATTACTCTTTTTGTTTGACTTTTTTTACTTTTATAACTTTTTGAAAACCTTATTTCTCTATTTGTTTGACTTTTTTTAAATTTTGTAACATTTTGAAATATCTAGATCGCTTGATAACTCATAAACTTTTCCCTATTTTACCCCGTAGTATTCTGGATACTAAAGACATATAGCAACGAAAAAAATAATCAAACCACTGTTCTCTATCCTAGGGTAGTGCCATAGTCTCTGTACAATGGTCTTCCACTGTCTTGGGGGTATAGTTTTCTTGCTTGAAGGCACACTCGGGCACAATACTCTATATATTTTTCTTCCTCTTGTTATTTTCATGTTTTTCTAGTTTATATATGAAAGATCTATTTCAATGCTGTTACTGATCTTGAAATATTTTATTTTAGTTGTTCATTATGTCTCTTATAGCCTATTTATATCCTTATTTCCTTTCCTCACTGGGCTACTTTCCATGTTAGAGTCCTCGGGCTATAGCATCTTGCTTTTCCAACTAGGGTTGTAGCTTAGCTACTACTACTACTACTACTACTACTACTACTACTACTAATAATAATAATAATAATAATTACAAATAGAATCTAGTATACGAAGATCCCACTTCGAAAAGAGAATTGTCTCGGCATTGTGTCCAAAGTACAACTATGATCACTTAAACTATCAAGTAAAGGACATTTGTACTCAAAAGGTCACCCAATAGAAGACGCTTATATCAGTTTGAATATGCTTAATGCTTCATATTATTATTATTATTATTATTATTATTATTATTATTATTATTATTATTATTATTATTATTATTATTATTGTTATTATTATTACTTTTTAGATTACAACCCTAGTTGGAAAAGCAGGATGCTATAAGCTCAAGTGCTCAAACAGGGAAAATAGCCCAGTGAGGAAAGGAAATAAGGAAATAAACTATAAGAGAAGTTTAAGAACAATAATAACATTGTATCAATCTTTCATATAAAAACTGTAAAAAGTTCAAAATAACAAGAGGAAAAGAAATAAGATAAAATAGTGTGCCCGAGTGTTCCCTCTGTTTGTGCTGTATTCACGCCTTTACCATAGTTATGCATTAAGAAGCATGGCTATTGCATTCATATATTTTTATATTATTTTTTTTTTGTCATTACATTCAACCTTTATTAGATCTTAATATACAGCATTCAATGCTGCATTTTAAATGCAAAATAGACAACCTATAATTTTCATTTTTTTTTAAAAATTTATTTATAATGACAAATTCTTTTTCAAAATACCTATAGAATTCTATTTCAAACATCTGGGGATTAAGTCAAAAGTTTTAATTAAAAATATTCTGATCAATTATCTGTTTACATGTTAAATTTTGTTCAAAACATCTGGGGATTAAGTCAAAAGTTTTAATTAAATATGTTTTGATCAATTGTCGGTTTACATGTTCTAAACTACGTATATTCTATTTTATAAAGTTTCAGATGTTATTCAAATGTATTATTTTATATCCAAAGAAATATTCGATCCCGATATGACAAACGTAGATCCAATATACATTTGGGACAAAGGAATGCTAAAATGCAAATCTCCTTTGTGACCAGCCACAGGTAGCTCTTTCTCAGAATCATCATCGAATTCCAATGGTTCTGGAGAGAGAGAGAGAGAGAGAGAGAGAGAGAGAGAGAGAGAGAGAGAGAGAGAGAGAGAGAGAGAGAGAGAGAGAGAGAGGATATTAGGTCTCATTTTTTCTATCTCTCGAAGACTGTTTTCGATCATATGTTGAACCTTCTTTTTGTAGTTTATTTATCGAATATCTATTTTAATGATAGTAATGTTTTAGAAATATTTTAATTGAATTTTTCATTACTTCTTATATCGTTTATTTATTTCCTCATTACCTTTCATAATGGGATATTTTTCCATGTTGAAGCCCTTGGACTTTTAGTGTCTTGCTTTTCCAACTAAGGTGTTAGCTTAGCTAATAATAATAATAATAATAATAATTATAATAATAATAATAATAATAATAATAATAATAACAATAAAAATAAAACATCTTCAAATTTCACAAAGGAGTAACAATTACTAATATATATAAAAATGAAGGAAAGTTATTGATTTATGAATCGAATGGGAATCACTATGAAAGCTAAATATTTTCTTCATGATGTCTGTCCTTATTGCACTATGATCTGTACCACCCGTGTGTCACACGAACGTACATAGTAATGACATTTCTCTTTTGTGTATATATTATCCTTTGTATCTTCACTCTCCACTTGCACTGGCATTGTTAACTGTTAACAGAACCGGTTGGCGGTTTACCGAGAAATAGCATGTTTGTATTTTGTGACCTTCTTACCGGGACCTAGTGTGTATATTTACTTGATGTGTCGTAATAAAGTTATTCAGTTGCATTCATCTAGCCTTTGACTCACAACCTACTCTTGGCTCGTCACATTGGTACCCCAGAGTTTGACTTGCTTCTCCCGCCTTCCCTAGCTCACTGTTACTTTGGCGGAATCCACGGAAGTTGGCGCCGCTCCATTCAAACTTTCGTCGTTCGGCAGCAGAGGGGCGTTTGCTTGGTTTCAGCACACATGAGTCCAGTTCCACATCAAGGGCTTCACTCGCTCAACCACCTAAGGAGATTATGTTCTCGTGGCGATACCCGAGGACACGTTCTCAGAACTCTCCGACTAGCTTTTTGAACAAGGGGACACCCCAATAGCGTATGATGCCCTCTAAACATACCTTCTGCAACAGTACTCGCCGTCGCCAGCCACCAGTATAGCAAAGCTTTTTCAGCTCTCTCAACAACCTTTGGGGGACCAAAGGGCTTCGCTCGCACTAAGGGAAATGATCAGTATCGCTCGCCTGCAACCTGCCGCAGATGGCTCTCCTCGTGAGGTGAACCTACTTCGTGCCCTTTGGGTATGCCGTTTGCCCGAACATGTACGCGCTGCCGTACCCGATGTCGATAGTTTACCCATAAAGGACTTGATGACCAAAGCCGACGCCCTTATGGACAGCCACTTCACGACCTTCAAGACCTCCATCAACGCCTCCACTCCTGGCGAAGAGGATACCTATTCAACGTAAACCGAAGCTGACATGAATGCCGTAGGACACACACGCCTACCCCGTGATGTGCCGGAGCGGTGACAAAGCCACCCATCACCTACTACTCGCTTGTGCCCAACCAACTACTTCCACAGCCACTGACTACCGCCAATCGGCCGCATTTTTGCTGCTACAACTCCAGATTCCGGGGTGTCGCGATGAAATGTGCCAAGATTTGTCAGTGGCCAAAAAACGTGCAAGTAGGCCATCGCTCGTGGTGGTGGCCTCTCTTGTTTATAACCTTTTCTTTTTACATGATGCAGGAACGGGTGTGCAATTTTTGGTAGACAAAGTTGCTTGTTCTCTTTTGCCAAAGGAACTCTTCAGTTTACGACGAAGTCTGCCTAAGTCTGCCAACGTCCGTCTGGTAGCTGCCAACGGATCTGCGATACCCACATACGGTTATGAGAACTTCACATTATAGTTTGGAAACGGCAAATTCAATTGGAAGTTTCTCGTTGCTGACATCATATTGCCAATCCTTGGTGCAGATTTCCTCTCTCATTTCCACCTTCTGGTCAATGTCGCCCACTGACGATTGGTCAACGCAGTCGTACTTGTCGACACCTCTTCAACCTGCCTCCTCCAACCTCACTCTCCACATCAGCACACCCACGTATGTCTACGCCTACCTCCTTACGACATTCCAGGAAGTTTTCCGTCTAGAACTTCGCCAAACGCTCACGGCTCCTGCCAAACACAATAATTATCACCATATTAAGATGACGGGACCCCCATTCTTTGCCAAATTCAGACGTCTGGCTCCGAATCGTTAAGATGTTCGTTGATATGGAAGAAATGGGCCTTTGCCATAAGGCCTCCAGCCCTTGGTCATCACCCTTACACATTGTCCTGAAGAAAAACGGCTCCCTCCGTTCGTGTGGGGATTACAGGCGCCTGAACATGCAAACAGAACCGGATCCCTACCACCTCCCATACATCACCGACATCACCTCCTACCTGTAAAAATCGAAGGTTTTCCCTACGCTTGACATCCTGAAGGGATATTATCAGGCGCCTATGAACCCAGAAGACATCCCCAAGACCACCATCACCACTCGCTTCGGAACATACACCTTCAATTACTCCTGTTTTGGCCTTCGTAATGCTGGGGCCACTATTCAACGTCTCATGGATGGCATCTTAGGGGACCTCCCCTTCTGTGTATGTCACGTGGACAACATACATGTGTTCTCTTCCTCAAAAGAGGAACACCTCCGTCACATGCATATCGTGCTCGACCGTCTGCAACAAAATAGCCTTGTAGTCCGGTACGACAAGTGTACCTTTGGCGCCAACTGTCTTTTTTAGGACACCGCATCACTCCTGAAGGAGTCCATTCCCTCCCTGAGAAGGTAGCAGTCGTTCAGAACTTCCCCATGCCCTCGACCATCAAAGCACTGCAAGAATTCTTGGGCATGATCAACTATTATCACCGTTTTCTGCCAGCCATTGCCACCACTCTTGCCTCCCTCTATGCCTACCTCAAGGGCAAACAAAAAGACCTAAAGTGGGATCCCCTTCAAGAAGCGGCTTTCTGCAACGCAAATAATGCCCTACCAACCGCTGCTACTCTAACTTTTCCCGTCCCACATGCCTCTCTCCTTCTCTCCACTGATGCCAGTGACATCGGTATTAGTGCAGTATTCGAGCAGGCGGTCAACGGCTCGCCAAGCCTATTGGCCTTCTTCAGCAGAAAACTGTGCAAGGCAGAATTGGGTTATTCTACTTTCGATCATGAATTGCTGGCAGTGTACTTGGCTGTCCGTCACTTTCACTGTTTCTTAGAAGGTACGCCCTTTGTCATTTGCACAGACCACATGACTATAGTGCACGCCTTCACTCGACAGTCTGACACCTGGTCTGCCCATCAACGCCGACATCTCTCCACTGTGGCTGAATACAATTGTACCCTTCAACACGTCCCTGGGAAAATGAATCCCGTTGCCGATGCCCTGTCAAGAAACACGTTGGCCGCCATTCAACTGGGACTGGATTACAACGCCATGGCTGAAGCCCAATGATAGGATCCAGAGTATCAAGCATGTAGGACATCCTGCACATCCCTCCGTTGGGAAGACATCCCTCTCGACGACTCCAACTCCACCCTCCTCTGTGATGTCAGTACCGGTAGACCGCGACCATGAATTCCTGTTCCCGTGCACCAGCAGGTGTTTAATTTCATTCACGGCCTTTCACATTCCTCGCGCCATTCTACTCCAGAGCTGATAAAGACGAAGTTCAGTTGCCACAGCATTACTAAGGATGCTAAGGATTGGGTCCGCGCCTGTACTTCTTGTCAAACTTTCAAAGTACATTGACACACGTATTTAGGAGTGGGCACCTTTTCTCAACCTCAGTATCGTTTCGCCCACATTCAGGTCGACGTTGTAGGCCCCCTACACACATCACAAGGACATTGTTACCTGTTTACTGTCATCGACCGCTCCACTCATTGGCCTAGAGCCATTCCCATGGAAACTACAAATTCGCCTCCTGTATATCTGCCTTACTCTTAAGATGGATAACAAGATTTGGTATCCCTGAGCATATTACTTCTGACAGGGGTTCCACTTTCACCTCTCATTTGTGGGCATCATTAGCGAATCTCCTGGGAATCACCCTACATCAAATAACTGCCTACAACCCCGCTGCCAATGGAATGGTTGAACGTTTTCATCGCACCCTCAAAACAGCCTTGATGTCTCGCTGCAATGACTCCAACTGATTTACTCAGCTTCCCTGGGTTCTCCTGGGACTAAGGACCACTCCTAAAGATGCCCTGGACGTGTCGGCAGCTGAAATGGTGTATGGTGACCCATTGGTCATCCCTGCTGAATTTTTTTCCTTTTGCAGCCTCCTCCGACGATCTCCAGCGCATACGTCACGTCGTGGGAAAATTTACTCCCTGCCGCAGGCGGTCAACGACTCGCCAAGCCTATTGGCCTTCTTCAGCAGAAAACTGTGCAAGGCAGAATTGGGTTACTCTGCTTTCGATCATGAATTGCTGGCAGTGTACTTGGCTGTCCGTCACTTTCACTGTTTCTTAGAAGGGACGCCCTTTGTCATTTGCACAGACCACATGACTATAGTGCACGCCTTCACTCGACAGTCTGACACCTGGTCTGCCCATCAACGCCGACATCACTCCACCGTGGCTGAATACAATTGTACCCTTCAACACGTCCCTGGGAAAATGAATCCGGTTGCCGATGTCCTGTCAAGAAACACGTTGGCCGCCATTCAACTGGGACTGGATTACAACGCCATGGCTGAAGCCCAATGATAGGATCCAGAGTATCAAACATGTGGGACATCCTGCACATCCCTCCGTTGGGAAGACATCCCCCTCGACGACTCCAACTCCACCCTCCTCTGTGATGTCAGTACCGGTAGACCGCGACCATGAATTTCTGTTCCCGTGCACCAGCAGGTGTTTAATTTCATTCACGGCCTTTCACATTCCTCGCGCCATTCTACTGCAGAGCTGATAAAGACGAAGTTCATTTGCCACAGCATTACTAAGGATGCTAAGGATTGGGTCCGCGCCTGTACTTCTTGTCAAACTTCCAAAGTACATTGACACACGTATTTAGGAGTGGGCACCTTTCCTCAACCTCAGTGTCGTTTCGCCCACATTCAGGTCGACGTTGTAGGCCCCCTACACACATCACAAGGACATTGTTACCTGTTTACTGTCATCGACCGCTCCACTCGTTGGCCTAGAGCCATTCCCATGGAAACTAAAAATTCGCCTCATGTACATCTGCCTTACTCTTAAGATGGATAACAAGATTTGGTATCCCTGAGCATATTACTTCTGACAGGGGTACCACTTTCACCTCTCAATTGTGGGCATCATTAGCGAATCTCCTGGGAATCACCCTACATCAAATAACTGCCTACAACCCCGCTGCCAATGGAATGGTTGAACGTTTTCATCGCACCCTCAAAACAGCCTTGATGTCTAGCTGCAATGACTCCAACTGATTTACTCAGCTTCCCTGGGTTCTCCTGGGACTAAGGACCACTCCTAAAGATGCCCTGGACGTGTCGGCAGCTGAAATGGTGTATGGTGACCCATTGGTCATCCCTGCTGAATTTTTTTCCTTTTGCAGCCTCCTCCGACGATCTCCAGCACATACGTCACGTCGTGGGAAAATTTACTCCATGCTGCCAGACTGACAAGCCCCCAGCGAAGCATCACATACCGACAGACTTGCACTCTGCAATGCACGTCATCCTATGCAACGACGCTAGCAAGCCAGCGCTAACGGCCCCTTACACGGGCTCTTTCCTTGTGATCCGACGCAATACGAAAGCATTCCTAATAAACATTCGTGGCAAAGAAAATTGGGTTTCCATTGATCATCTAAAACCTGTTTACCTCCTGCCAGATGACCCACCTACATTATGCCTCTCCAGATCATGGTGCCCTATTTAACATACACAGTATATCATTTTTAGGGGGGGAGCCATATACCACCCATGTCACACGAGCGTATATAGTAACGACATTTCTCTTTTTTGTATATATTATCCTTTGCATCTTCGCTCTCCCCTCGCACTGACATCAAGTTGTATTAACCTGTCTGCCTACTTCATTATTAACTGTTAACAGAACCGGTTGCTGGTTTGACAAGAAATAGCATGTTTGTATTTTGTGACCTTCTTACCGGGATCTAGCGTGTATATATACTCGATGTATTGTAATAAAGTTTCTCAGTTGCATTCATCTCGCCTTTGACTCACAACCTACTCTTGGTTCGTCACACAACAGGAGTACCTGTCTTCATAACACATATTACTTTATTTTATAACCCGTAGTACCTGTCTTTATAACCCGTATTACTTGACTTCATAACTCGTAGTACCTGAATTCATAACTCGTAGTACCTGTCTTCATAACACGTATTACTTGACTTCATAACCCTTAGTATCTATCTTCAATACTCATATTACTCGACTTCATAACCTGCAGTGCCTGTCTACATGACTCATATTACTTGACTTCATGGCTCGTAGTACCTGTCTTCATAAACCGTAGTAACTGTCTGTATAATCAACAGTATTTTTCTTCCAAACCAGTCGTCTATCGTACAAACCTTCACTAAAACATTCAATAATAAAACATTTGTATCTTTTCTTCGAAGAAGATATTTTAAACTCTTATCAAGAAGTTATTAATGAAATCCCCTTCCTTTTTATTTGTCAAATTCCTGTTCTATTTCCTTCCAGGACTTTCCTCCCTCTTCTTCTTCCTCCATCCATCAATCTGAACTTTTGAGCTTCTGCTATTTCTTCCCATTTCTATTTAATAATCTGTAACTCTCTGGTCGGTTCCTCTTGCTTTATTTCCTTTTCATTTCCTGTTTCCTTCTGGTTATATCCTGCCTTATCTTTTTGTCTCACTTTATACCTGATTCTGATTGTAGTCTTTCTTTTTTATTCTTCGTTTTCTTTCATCAATACTTCCTCGTTCAGATACAGTTTTTTTTTTTTTTAAATTTTCAATTCTTTATAAGATGAGTTCATCATTTTATCTTATTCTATTATTTTGATTTTATCACTGATTGAATTTCTGATTTTTTTTATTTCAATTTCGGTTGTTTCTCTCTCTCTCTCTCTCTCTCTCTCTCTCTCTCTCTCTCTCTCTCTCTCTCTCTCTCTCTCTCTCTCTAAAGAAAAGAAACAATCTCCTTCGCAATAAAAAGAAAAAAAGAGTAACCACGTAAATACCCCAAATGTTTCCTTTTGGAAAAAACAAACAGGAGCTTACGATTCACCCTCTAGCGGACGTTATCCCCAAAGGTAATTTATTATCTGATAAAGGACTTGATGGTAAAAATAGGGGAATTTCCCGCCAGATTCGGATGTCATTCCGTAGGAAAATGGTCCAATTGCCTCTTTGAGATTAACCATTTATCCCTTGTCTCGCTCGTACAAACAGGAACCATGAAATGAGGATTGTTGGCAATTCCTCAGTCTCTAGTCCCTCCCTCGTGAATTTTGGATAAAGATGAACTGATAGAAATGGAGGAAAGATAAAGAGAAAATGAAAAGGATTGAGGTTAAGGGTTAAAGGTCACTCATGAATGGCAATCACAATGCCCTAGCTAGAAAGACAATGCCTTAGAGACTGACTATATATACATAAGATCAGGTCCCAAGCCCCCTCTCCACCCAATCTAGGACTAGGGAGGGCCAGGCAATGGCTATTGATGACTCAGCATTTAGACCTTTAGGTTCCCCCAAACACCCAATCCTTATCTTACAAGAAGGGTGAGGTTGCAGTCACTACAAGAAACTATCAAGCTTGAGTGGTACTTGAACCCCAGTCCTGCAGATTGCCAGACAGAGACGTTTTTATTAGGTATGGAGAAGGAGAAAGTTATTTAACTTAACTGCAATCATTGCACATCACAAAAATTAAGTCATATCTGCCTTCATGATTGCAACAATTACCCGTCAGGAGATGATCAACTATGATATAATAAAAAATTTCAGAGGACCTTTATACTAATTCCAGGTTAGTGTTACTCTCTGCCTTAAATAGATACCACGAAAAGGGCCATGTGTGATAACAAAATACTTACATTTCACCCCGGATCTTAAAATATAGTAGCATGAGAAAAGAGAAAATATATGAAACAGAAACCGTAGTGTTATTGAACCTAAGAAATGGACTGGGTCTTGTCATTGTTCACACTGATGGCCTCTGCAGTTCATCAATACAGTTATATACAGAGTGTCCCGACTGAGATGATGTGGGGCACGTGTTGAGGATAGATGGTGGGGAGAGAGTGAGGACGGCCTAGGAGGAACCTGTTAGAGGGAGAAGATCAAGAGGGAGGCACATATCTAGATGGCGAGATGAGGTGAAGGATGATATGGAGAGAAGAGGTTTGGTGGCAGAGGATGTCTATGATAGAAGTAATTGGAGAGAGGGAGCATCAGGCAACCGACCCCTTAATGTAGCAAAATGGAGGGGAAAAAGAATAGTTATATTAAGAATGAATATTAATTTACCCCTATCTTTTCCCATTGTAAATCAAGTAATCCATTACCTATTATGGAACATCATGCAATGCCGAGGAATGTAATGAAATGCCGTGGAATGTTGAAGAATGTAGTGGAACATCATGGAACGTTTTTGAACATATAGAACGTTCAATTTACATAGTGGAAAGTCGACTATTGTCTTTTAATATAAAAAATATCTGACTTCAAATATCGTCTTTGTTTTCTCCCCCTCTGCTAGAGTTGTTTTTGGAGCCAAACGTTCCTTCTTCCTTTCAGTTTCTTACTTCTTTGTTAAGTTAAACTTCGGCATCAATTTCAACTGCAAAGGGACGGTTAGGATTCACCGATACTTTCTTATCTCCCTTTTCAAAGCCCTTTTCAAAGTTTTAATGACGACAGGACTTTCAGACCTCCTACTCGATACCAATCTCCTCTTTCCCGAACCACCGTTGGTTATAAAACTCTAGTTATCTTGGAAATAAGACATAAATAAGATATAAAATTTAATTTTTTCTTGTATTCATAATTTTATCTGAATCGCTTGCACTGATTTTTGTGTTTCTTTTCAGCCTACATTTCAAGGGGATTATATTCACACATGCCTGCATTTATAGTTTAATGTTTGTTGTGACACAAATTGAATTGTAAGGAAATCAAATGAACCGAGTTTTAATGATTTTCATTATTGCAATATTAAAGGAGGTTGTCAATCTTTAAGAATCGAAAATTTTTACCACTTTCTCGACAACCACAACTATATATAAACTTTTAATAAGAATTTAAAGAAGTAAAATACAATTGGAGAACAAAAAGGAACCAATAAAAAGTTCTGACATAATGGGAGAAAATTATATTATTATAATTCATGAATATTTTGACATTAGAGAATTAAATTATGGATAAATGAAAGGAGAAAAAGTATTGAATGAATGTTTAAATGTAATATTTTCTGGTAGTTTATGACATATTTCATTGTAGTACTTTTACTTGCACTTAGAGTTACAGAATGGATTCTTTCATGACAATTGTAATATCAATGAATATTTCCAAAGTTATTAAGCTCTCAAATCTTTTCATAATTCTTTCCCTTCCATTACCCTCTATTCTCTCTATTCTTCCTCTTTCATATCTTTCCTTTTTCCAATCACCAAAAGGGAGAAAAGATTAAAACCTTCCAGTTCATGTCCCTCGCGATGTTCTTATCAGCTTCATCTGACACTGAGCAAAGATAAAAAAGGACTTTCTAAAGGAACTTCCAGGGAAAATCATTTTGACATTTCTCTCTCTCTCTCTCTCTCTCTCTCTCTTTCTCTCTCTCTCTCTCTCTCTCTCTCTCTCTCTCTCTCTCTCTCTCTCTCTCTCTCTCTCTCTCTCTCTCTCTCTTTTTTTTACTTATACTATTTTAACTGATCCATAAAGCTCTAAGCTTATGATCAAAAAATAGTTTTAAGCTTTTTTTCTCTCTCGATACTATTCAATAGTTGATACTCTATATCGAATACTTTCAACTTAATTCTACTCCACTTTTAAAGTTTTTTTTAAAGGTCAGAGGCAAGGAACAGTGCCAAGGCTCTAGCTGGCAGGACAATGCCTTTGAGATTGACCATATATACATAAGATTGGTGACCAAGCCCCATCTCCACCCAAGCTAATACCAGGTAGGACCAGGCAATGGTTGCTGATGATTCAGAAGGTAGACCTATAACGACCCCAAAGCCCCAATCCTTAGCTCACAAGGAGGGTGAAGTTGCACACGCTACTAGATATTATCGAGCTTAAGTGGGACTCGAACCCCAGTCCGGCAGATCGACAAGTAGGAACGTTTTCTATAGGCCACCACAATTCCTCTTTGTCATTTCCTCCTTCTCTTATCCTTCTTCTTCTTTATTTTTTTCTTCTTAAGGGGAGTAGCTGTTTTTGTTCATTTATCGATTTATTCTTAATGAAGATTAGTTCTTGTTTAATCTCTGGATTCATTTCAATTGCCAGTTGTGGTTAAGAATTACTGACCCTTCTTTACTTCTGTTTCATACTTTCAATTGGGATAGCTTTTACTAGCAACTTTACCTACACCAAGACATTCCCTCTTAGATACTAAGGTGCAAGTCTTTAATGAAAAAGTCATTAAGCTGACATTGCTATAATTTTTTTTAAACTTTATTTAATTCTTATCTATTGGTTTTTTGACATTCATACACGAGTGCTAGATATATAAACATACTCAATCGACATCCCTTTGTAAATCTCTTCTGCAGATATCCGATTCACATTCGATGGTGTCAACAAATGCAAAATCTTTATCAAACCTCTTTTGAAGATAAAAAGGCTCCTGACTTAATTGTTATTTCAACCCTAGTTCTGTACATATCCCGTTCTTAAACCTTATTAGTTTTCATCATCAGATATAGCAAAATCTATTTTTCTATTATACATGGATAAAAAAACCTTGAATGCCTTACAGTCTAAATAGTAGCCTTAACTTCATTTTATTCATTCCTCTTTTCTACAAAAGAATCCACTATGCTGTCAGTGAGCAATTCAGTGTTTCACTTTTATCTGTACCACACATGTATCACACACAGTCGTACACTATAACGGCAATTCAGTTTTTTTTTTTTTTTTTTTTTTTTTTTTTTTTTTTTTTTTTTTTTGCCTGTATCTGCCCGTATCACTCGCTGTCTGTTGAAACAAAGTTAGTTGCATTCACGCCGTCTTTCAGTTACCACCTAAATGAAGATACGCACAAATCCAGTTTTAGACATGATAGGATTGGCAAAAATATGCAAGACAAAATGAACTAAAAGGCATAAATGAATGAAAAAGCAAACCTAGAATTATATTCTATGAGGAAAAAAGTACCTCCAAAGAAAGCAAGGGAAAAAAGGTCCCATGATTAGAAAATAACATTTATGAAAACTGAAAATTTTCAACCTCTCCGACGATTTTTATGTTTCTCAGTCACTCCATCCATCGGGTAAAAAACTCTCTTCCGAAATATTGCTGTCAAATCCAGATCTCTATTGTGGTATGATGATGGTCCTGCCCCACTCTGGCACCTCCTCCTCAGTCACCACCCCAAATATTACCCCTACCACTGGATAGGAGGTGACTACCCCCAACCACTGGATAAGGGGGATTACCCCTACCACGGGATAGGGGAGGGAGAGCAGGAGGAGTGGGAGGTGGGGCATAATTTGTGATTTTCCAATGCAGGCCTTGACACGTGGCTGTCTTGCTTATGAATTCATTATGAAGTTTAGTGGAAGGGGGAGTTATCGTAGACACGAAATGAGAGAGAGAGAGAGAGAGAGAGAGAGAGAGAGAGAGAGAGAGAGAGAGAGAGAGAGAGAGATATTTTAATGCCTCGTGTATAATAGGTCACTGAAAAGTAAAATTTTATCATTAATTCTTGAAACTGAAAGAATTAACAATAAGAAGAAGAATGAAGAAAAAAGGAAGATATTTGATATTAAAGATATTTGTATTGTTAGAATAATTTCTGTTGATTTGTTAATGGATAAGAGACCTTTTGGGCAAGTTCAAAAGATCATAATAACGTATATAAAATCAAGCAGGATACACGAAGGTTTTACACACACACACATATATGTATATGTATGTATATATATATATATTGTACCAACCGTGTTTCACACAATTGTACATAATTCCTTTTATATATATTATGCTTGTATCTTCGCTCCTCCTTCGCACTAAAACGAACATGAAAATTCCTGTCTGGTTTTTCCTCTGTGATATTGTCTGTCTTGTGAACTTGTCATGTCCTGTTGCCTTGAGGTTTTGTATATAAGGAGAGTGTTCCACAACAATATAACTCAGTCGTTTCCAATCTGCCTTTGATTTCACAACTCCTCTCTCGGCCCGTCACATTGGTGACCCCGGAAGTCGACTCGCTCCCACCGCCTTCACCCCCACCCCCTCGCCCCTTCATCGTTGGTACTATGGCGGACTCTACGGCAGTTGGTGCTGCGGCCGCTCCATTCAAACTTTCATCATTTGCCAGCGGAGAGGCGTTTGCTTGGTTTCAGCGCGCAGAAGTCCACTTTCGTATCAGGGGCGTGACTCGCTCAACCACCAAAGCGGATTATGTTCTCGCGGCGATACCCGAGGACACCTTCCCAGAAATATCGACTGGCTTTGTGAACAAGGAGACACCCCAATAGCGTATGACGACCTCAAATCATACCTTCTGCAGCAGTACTCGCCGTCGCCAGCCGCCCGTATAGCAAAGCTTTTTCAGCTCTCGCAACAACCGTTGGGGGACCAAAGGGCCTCGCTTGCCCTCAGGGAAATGACCAGTATCGCTCGCCTTCAACCTGCCGCAGACGGCTCTCCTCGTGAGGTGAACCTACTCCGTACCCTTTGGATACGCCGTTTACCTGAACCTGTGCGCGCTGCCATACCCGATGTCGATAGTTTACCCATAAAGGACTTGATGACCAAATGGACAGCCACTTCAAGACCTCCATCAACGCCTCCACCCCTGACGACGAGGATGCCTATTCAACGTCAACCGAAGCTGACAGGAATGCCGTAGGACATACACGCCTACCCCGTGACGTGCCGAAGCGGCGACAAATCCGCCCACCACCCACTAATTACTCGCGCCCCAACGAACGACTTCTACAGCCACTTACTACCTCCCATCCGCCGCAGTTTTGCTACTACCACTTCAGATTCGGGGCAACCGCGAAGAAATGTGCCACAGATTGTCAGTGGTCAAAAAACGTGTAAGTAGGCCATCGCTTGTGGCGGTGGCCTCCCATGTTTCTAATCTTTTCTTTTTACAGGATGCAGGAACGGGCGTGCGATTTTTGGTAGACACGGGTGCTTGTCGTTCTCTTTTGCCAAGGAAACTCTTCAAGGCACAGCGTAGTCTGTCTACATCTGCCGACGTCCGCTTGGTAGCTGCCAACGGATCTGCGATACCCACCTACGGTTACGAGAGCCTCACATTATCGTTCGGAAACGGTAAATTCAATTGGAAGTTTCTCGTTGCTGACGTAACAATGCCAATCCTCGGTGCGGATTTCCTCTCTCATTTCCACCTTCTGGTCGATGTCGCCCACCGACGATTGGTCAACGCAGACTCGTACTTGTCGACACCTCTTCAACCCGCTCCCTCTAACCTCGCTCTCCACATCAGCGCACCCACGGATGCCTACGCCCACCTCCTCACGTCGTACCCGGAAGTTTTCCGTCCAGAACTTCGCCAACCGCCCACGGTTCCTGCCAAGCACGGTATTTATCACCATATCAAGACGACGGGACCCCCAGTCTTCGCAAAATTCAGACGTCTGGCACCGGAACGATTGGCAGCCGCCAAACAGACGTTCGCCGAAATGGAGAAAATGGGCCTTTGCCAAAAGGCCTCCAGCCCATAGTCGTCACCCTTACACATCGTTCTGAAGAAAGACGGCTCCCTCCGTCCGTGCGGGGATTACAGGCGCCTGAACATGCAAACAGAACCGGATCACTACCCCCTCCCAAACATTGCCGATGTAACCTCCTACCTGCACAAAGCAAAGGTTTTCTCTACGCTCGACCTCCTGAAGGGGTATTATCAGGTGCCTATGAACCCAGAAGACATCCCCAAGACCGCCATCACCACTCCGTTTGGCACATACACCTTCAATTACTCCTGTTTTGGCCTTCGTAATGCTGGGGCAACGTTTCAACGTCTCATGGATGGCATCTTAGGGGACCTCCCTTTCTGTGTATGTTATGTGGACGACATACTTGTGTTCTCCTCCTCAAAAGAGGAACACCTCCGTCACCTGCTTATCTTCTGCCAGATGACCCGCCTACAGTTTGCCTCTCTAGATCAGGGCGCCCTATTTAACATGTACAGTATGTCATTTTTAGGGGGGGAGCCATGTACCAACCGTGTTTCACACAATTGTACATAATTCCTTTTGTATATATTATGCTTGTATCTTTGCTCCTCCCTCG
>NC_090737.1:118529170-118541670 GCF_036898095.1 Palaemon carinicauda | reverse complement strand
GAGAGTAAGTCTCCTGAGAAATAAGCTGAAGAATATTCCCCCCCCCCCCCTCTCTCTCTCTCTCTCTCTCTCTCTCTCTCTCTCTCTCTCTCTCTCTCTCATTTGGAAAAGCTGTACACATACAAGAAGCCTCCAGAATATAAATCCCCCGTTAAATCTCTTATAATTAGGTTGGTGGACGAAGTTATAAAAAGTCTCTTTTTATTGGTGTTGGTAAATCATAATATAAAATTTGAAAAGTTCTAACTTATTTTTTTTTTTTTTTTTTTTTTTTTTTTTTTTTTTTTTTTAGGGAACTTCCAGCTCGAACTCACCCCAAGAAACATACGCCCACATACCAACTTACAATTACTTGTAAAGAAATGTGTAGGTAAAACTATATTAATAGATCCTTTAACACTCAATCTAATTATAAAAAAAGCTATTCTTAACAGTCTTCCTCATTCAATCACCAAGTCAGGATTTTCTGAAAAAAAAAAAATGTTTTTTTTCATTCAATCACTAAGTCAAGATTACAGAGACACAGTTGAATAAGTCGAAAACTCATTACTGCAAAAATTAAGACTTATATTAAAATGGTAAACACCTACAGATTCACAAATATATCTTTTACTCGAAATAAATCCCATCCAATATAAATTATAATATTCTCAACATCCCTTTTAATGCTAAGTTGACCCACAGGGAATATACTGTAAGTCATCGAAACTCCAACAGCACGAAACTGTCCAGTAATATGGATAGAAGCAAAACCCTTTCTTCTTATGTAATATTGTTTAGATTCATTTGAGTTACAAAGACATATAGCTTCTTGATATAATTTCTGTTAGATATATTGTATGTTATCAATTACTTGTAGTTACTGCCCTCAAACACACATGGAATAATAATAGCTTATCAGCTAAGAATGAATCCTTTCATCCAAGCATCTTCGCCAACTCATCTTCTGCTATGTAGGCATAATTAAAACAAAAAAAACTTATTTATCACAGTAAATACTAAAATAAATTTCAAGAAAAATCATTGACCTTATCATATAATCAATACATTCAAAACTGCACAGCAACTGAACCGGTCTGTTCTTAGAAATTCATGGGCAGAGAAAGAGATTTAGGAACACCAATATTGGATTCACGTAAGTTTGTGAATATTGTTAGCGATTCACATTGATCTCGAAGACCCAGAGAGACAGATATCAATGCAGTGTTTTTTATTTATTTATTTATTTTTTTTTCTTTTTAAGCCATAGTCCTATATTTTGTTTATATCTTTGGATACTTTTATTATTATTATTATTATTATTATTATTATTATTATTATTATTATTATTATTATTATTATTATTATTATTATTATTATTATTATTATTGTTTTTATTATTATTATTATTATTGGAGATATTGATCATGGTAAAATATTCACATCTATTCGACACTTTGGTAATTCTTTACTTTCAGTTCTTCAGTTTGAAATATCTCGATACTTTTATTATTATTATTATTATTATTATTATTATTATTATTATTATTATTATTATCATATCTGGATACATTTATTATTATCATTATTATTATTATTATTATTAATTATTATTATTATTATTATTATTATTATTATTATTATTATTATTATTATTATTATTATTATTATTATTATTATTATTATTATTATTATTATTATTATTATTAAACTTTTAATATTTCATTATGTAGTTAAAAAACCTCTATGTTAATGTAATGATTTTGTTTTAGATGGAAAATCGTGGATTAAATTTTTAAGATAATTCCGAATGGCAGACACATTACGGACAAAAGAATGATAAGCGATATCTCTCCTGGGTGCCCTGACATAGACAGCTTTTTTTTTTTACAATAATTATCGAATTCCAATGACCTTGGTCTCTGCATTCATTGCAAGAGAGAGAGAGAGAGAGAAAGAGAGAGAGAGAGAGAGAGAGAGGAGAGAGAGAGAGAGAGAGAGAGGAGAGAGAGGAGAGAGAGAGAGAGAGAGAGAGATGGGTAGTGTGGTCTTGAGAGCAATATGACTGGAACTGTTGATAATAATTAATAAGGGTAATAACAGTTGATAATAATTAATAATAATTAACAAGAATTAATTGTAATTGAAAATACTCATCTGAGGTTTCACTTTAGCTTATTGGGAGTTCATGTCTCATAACGAATCATCGACCGTTTTAAAATAAATTCCGTAAGTACTTTGCATTTTTAAAATTTTTTTTTCTGGATTAGAACTTCAAAAGTTAAAACTTGCAGCAATTTTTTCATGTTTAATAAGCTGACGTGTCTTTTTATAGTTTATATATTATGAAATATCTGTCTTAATGTTGTTAATATTTTTAAAATATATTTATTTTAATTGTTCGTAACTTCTTATATAGTTTTTTTTTTTTTATTTCCTTGTTTCCTTTTCTCACTGGGATATTTTTCCTTGTTGGAGCCCTCGGGTTTATAGCATCTTACTTTTCCAACTAGCGGTATAGCTTAGCTGGTAATAATAATAATAATAATAATAATAATAATAATAATAATAATAATAATAATGATAATAATAATAATAGTTACAATTTTTATGATTTCTAATCTAATCATTAACCATTTTCTAGTTGTTGAGCTCTTGATTAGTATCTTGTTTTTATATCTGTCTAGATTAATGAATATTTTTTTGTTCGTTCTTTTCAAAACTTGTAATCATTTTTGGAAGATTATTGAGAATTTGTAATCCTTTGTTGGGGTCTCCACTTCTTGATAATCTAGTTTCTTTGGTTTCTGGATTAACATATATTTTCGATTATTTCTTTCAAGATTAGTAATTGTTTTGGGAGTTCATCTCTCGATTCGTAAGTATTTTCAGGTGTTTATGTATGGATCAACTATTTTATGACGCTGAGTTATAAACAACTAATAAAAATCGCCTTAATTATTATCAGAATATAATTTTCTTGGTGCTAATTGCTGTTAGGATTAAAATTATAATTAAGTAAAAAAAAGAAACATAAATAAAAGGAAGAGGAAGTATTAAAAGGATAATATTTTCTATAAAAGAAGGATATAAGAGATATAGATTATAAAGAACTCAACACGTGTATCCAATCATCTTCACTGAAACTCTGGCTTACATATTTTGTTGTAGAAAAGTATAAAAATAAGAGGAAGGATTAAGGAGATAATATTTTCTATAACGAGGAGAAAAAAAGAGATTCAGATTATAGTGAACGTGTATTCAGTTGTTTTCAGAGGAACATTGGGTTAAATATACCGATCATAGTGAACGTGTATTCTGTTATTTTCACAGGAACTTTGGGTTAAATATTCTGATTATAGTGAACGCATATTCAGTTGTTTTCACCGGAACTTAGGGTTAAATATACACATTAAAGTGAACGAGTGATCGGTTATTTTCTCAGGAACTTTGCTTTAAATATTCAGATTATAGTGAACGTGTATTTAGTTGTTTTCACAGGAACTTTGGGTTAAATATTCAGATTCTAGTGAACGTGTATTCAGTTGTTTTCACAGGAACTTAGGGTTAAATATACTCATTATAGTGAACGAGTAATCGGTTATTTTCTCATGAACTTTGCTTTGAATATTCAGATTATATTGAACGTGTATTCAGTTGTTTTCACAGGAACTTTGGGTTAAATATTCAGATTATAGTGAACGTATATTCAGTTGTTTTCACAGGAACTTAGTGTTAAATATACTCATTATAGTGAACGAGTAATCGGTTATTTTCTCAGGAACTTTACTTCGAATATTCAGATTATAGTGAACGTGTATTCAGTTGTTTTCACAGAACTTTGGGTTAAATATTCAGATTATAGTGAACGTATATTCACTTATTTTCACAGGAACTTTGGGTTAAATATTGTTGGAGACTACCTGCCCCATCTGTAAATTGACCTTTGACAAGAAGTTTCCAAAAAAAAATCTCTATATTCCCCAAAAGAGATTTACATACAAAAGGCTCAATAAAGATTACAGAACTCGATGCAGATGCCTTTAGGGGTTCAAAGAAAGGACACACAAGAAACCAGCTGGAGAGTCCTAGCAAAGCGGATGACATATAAGATCACCAATCCTTGGCTTTTTCATGAGAACTGAAAAGGTGGAATTTTATGCGTTCGAAAGTTAACAGTCATTCTGTTGGGTTACTTGGTATAAATATTTTCTTGTTTTTTTATATACATGCAAGGGTATGTTTGTTTTAGTAAAAGAGACAAATCTAGATGTATGTATATATCTATTTATGAGTATATATACTGATTTTATTTAATATGTGTATGTGTGTATGTAAATATGTATACTTATAATATATATGTATATACACACCCATTTATATATATATATATATATATATATATATATATATATATATATTATATATATATATATGTGTGTGTGTGTGTGTGTGTGTGAGTGTGTTTGTGTGTGTATATATATGTATATATATGTTTGTATATACACCTATATATATAAATATATATATATATATATATATATATATATATATATATATATATATATATATATATATATATATATATATATATCTGCATATATATATATATATATATATATATATATATATATATATATATATATATATACTGTATATATATGCGCATGTGTGTGTGTATGGTTTGTTAGTTTTAATTCATAAACAAAACTATGAAAGTTATTATTTCTCAGCATAGCATAGCATAGTATGTTGTGGTATATTATAACATAATAAAACTATATGGCACTCAACATTTCCACCTGTCTGTATTAAAGAATAATTCCCGAAGTTATTAATTGTTTCTCTATATTTCCATATCAGTATATAGCGTCAGTGGATATTTATTTTAATCATTAATGGTCATAGCCTTTCAGAGGAGTGTTCTAAGTGGTATACTCACAATTGAATTGTTGCTTATTTGCCTGATTTGATGATGTAAAATATTTGTGTAATAAAGAAATATATAAACATAAATTGAATTTTAAGAGAAGAAAAAGAAACTTGATCCATATTTGGTTGTAGATTTGCAAGTGGCTTAATGGAAACTTCCCTGTCTGGCGTTCTGCCAGATTTGAGTTGGAGACTCGCTCAAGCTAGATATATTTTGTAAGTGTCTGTAACCTCACCATCCTTGTGAGCTATGGATGAGAGTTTTGAGGAAGACTTTAGGTCTACCTGCAGAGTCATTAGCAGACATTGCCTGTCCCTCGATGGTCCTAGCCGGAAGGGCCAGGCAATCTACAAAAATTAAAAAGGTCCTATGCATCACAATAATGAGAACCTGTTTATTTCTTTATTTATTTCAGTTCTTTAAATCCTACAGAATATCAGAAGTTCCAAATTTCTGATCTACAGATGTATTTCTTTGTTTATAACAATTATTTAAAAATAACAGTAAAGGGAGAACAGTGGAATCACACTTCTCTAGCATGAATTGATGAGAGAGACTTGAAGGCATATCCTTAGCACTCGAACCCAAATGGTCATTGAACGTTATACGTGACAAAACGGTGTTAATGGCAGGATACAGAAGATGAAGGATTAGGAAAGTAAAAATTTTACGTCACACATCGATTTCATCAAACATCCGATGGTCATTCATTTTTCCTTCCAACATTTATTTCTAAGAACAAGATTATGGACCTATCCTTCCCTATATAATATAGTAGCAAGTGCCAGGCTTTGTATACATATATATTTCTTTCCTATCAAGCTGAGCGACAGGAAGGAGAGAGAGAGAGAGAGAGAGAGAGAGAGAGAGAGAGAGAGAGAGAGAGAGAGAGAGAGAGAGAGAGAGAGAGAGAGGGGGGGGGGGGAGTACCTCGAGAGGTACACTCGGAACCCACAATCTCCCACAAATTGCCGAACCACCGGGTTGTAGTTAGGAAAGGGGTAAGAGTGGGAAGGATCGAATATGTGTCTTTGTGAGTGTGTGCGTTCGTGTGTGTGCATATCTAGCTGAATATTAAGCCGCCATTTTTGACGGGTCGCTACGCGAGTATCAAGTAGTTTTTAAAATTAGAATACTCTTATCTCTAGAAAAAATGCTATTTCTTTGCACTAAAGAGAAGGAAAAACAAGAGAATTTCACTTAACCGAAGGAAACAAACAGGAAGAGGATTATGATGATGAGGACAGATTAAGTCTCGCTTACGACGTGAAAAATTTTCCTGGGAAACATAATCTTACCGTCCATGTGAGTTTTGGATCGGGGTTCGGTGGAGAGGGAGTTTAGTGGTTTTTAAAGGCCGCTCATAAATGGAAGAGGCAAGGGACAGTGGCAATGTCCTAGAGACTGACCATATATACATAAGATCAGAGCCCAAGCTCTCTCTCACTAACCAGGCTAGGACCAGGTAGGGCCTGGCAATGGTTGCTGATGTCTCAGCAGGTAAAACTATATAGGCTACCCCCCAAAACCCCTATTCTTAGCTCAAAAGGATGGCGAGGTTGCTGACACTACAAAAATATATAGAGCTTGAGCGGGACTCGAACTCCAGTTCAGCGAATGCCAGGCAGAGATGTTTCAAACAGTCCACCATAACTTGTTAAATATGTATATATATTTCGGTTTCTATTTAATCGTGCGTCTGCGCGTTGTCCTTTTTTTTTTATTCTATTGTACATGACAGACCTTTAAACTTTACAATATAAAATGAAATAGACTTTTGTTATGTGGAGAAGATCATACTTAATCTCATCTTGTCTAGACGGGGATCGGCTTAAATTGCAGTTCTTTGGAAAGACTTTGCCGGCTACAGTTGACGCTAAAAATTCCCTATAGTCTTTTCATACGAGGCTTCAGCGGATTCTTCTTCTACCCGATAATTGAAGGAGAACTACTCAATTTAACCGTCTTTTCACATATATATTTTGGACGAATCTTAGTGGAGAGAGAGAGAGAGAGAGAGAGAGAGAGAGAGAGAGAGAGAGAGAGAGAGAGAGAGAGAGAGAGAGAGTCAAATTAAATGCTACAACTTTTCATATCAGTGAATCATACATCATCTTACGTCAATTGCGTTGAACGCATTAATCTATTGCATTTTATGCAGACCAACAGATTTTGATTAATGACATATCACGTGAAAATATAGATTCTTGTTCAAAATTCAACTATGGATTATTAATTAATTTTTTTCAAATGCGTTTTTACGTATTGGTAACTCTATAAAACATAATGCTATTTATTCTCCATCTTAATTACGCCATGATGTTATATAGAAGAGAAAAATGACAGTGGAACCCCTGATCAAAATGTAAAAATAGCAACGTTTCTGAAGAGACTGAAATAGACTTATAAAGTGAATTTAGAGAGGATAAAAGAGGTCTGGAATGCGTCATAGTGATGACAAAGCTGCCTCCCCCCCTCCCTCCTCTCTCTCTCTCTCTCTCTCTCTCTCTCTCTCTCTCTCTCTCTTCTCTCTCTCTCTCTCTCTCTCAATAAAAAACGTTTCTGAAGAGACTGAAAATAGACTTATAAAGCGAATTTGGGGACAAGAGCTGCCTTCTCCCCCCTTTCTCTCTCTCTCTCTCTCTCTCTCTCTCTCTCTCTCTCTCCTCTCTCTCTCTCTCTCTCTCTCTCTCCTCTATAGAAACGTTTCTGAAGAGACTGAAAATAGACTTATACAGTGAATTTAGGGACAAAGCCGCCTTCTCCCCTCCCCCCCCCCCTCTCTCTCTCTCTCTCTCTCTCTCTCTCTCTCTCCTCTCTCTCTCTCTCTCTCTCTCTCTCTCTCAATAGCAATGTTTCCGAAGAGACGGAAAATAGACTTATAAAGTGAATTTAGAGACAAAGCTGCCTTCTCCCCTCCTCTCTCTCTCCCTCTCTCTCTCTCTCTCTCTCTCTCTCTCTCTCTCTCTCTCTCCTCTCTCTCTCTCTCAATAGCAACGTTTCTGAAGTGAGTGAAAATAGACTTATAAAGTGAATTTAGAGTGGATAATAGAGGTCTAGATTGTGTCACACTGATGAAAGAGCTGCTCTCTCTCTCTCTCTCTCTCTCTCTCTCTCTCTCTCTCTCTCTCTCTCTCTCTCTCTCTCTCTCTTCTTCTTCACAGAAAAGTCGAAGACTCAAGTCTCTCCTATTCTTGATATCCAGATGAGTCACGTACAAGTCCTTGCATATAACAATGCTAGCAAAAGACGCCAAAGGAAATTAAGAAACAGAATTGCAATCCTTGAGGAAGCAATATCTCTTCCAGCCAGGAAATAAAAAGGTACTCAGGTGTTCGAAGGTTCCGACATGAATGGAGAATCACAGAGTTTAAAATCTACACTTTGCAAAATTTCTCTTTTCAGATACAGTACCTAAGAATGACTGTTCATTACTTCTCTTGTTTATCTATTTCATTATTTTGATTCCTCACTGGGCTATTTTTCCCTGTTTAAACCCTTTGGCTTATAGTCTTTTGCCTTTCCATCTAGGGTTGTGGCTTAGCTAATAATAATATAATAATAATAATAATAATAATAATAATAATAAATAATAATACTCTTACTCTTAGGCAGGGGTCCTCGGACTAGATTGATCCATTGCTAGTGATAATAATAATAATAATAATAATAATAATAATAATAATAATAATAATAATAATAATAATAATAATAATAATAATAATTAGAGAAATTTTTTTTTTTTACCATTTGGTGTATTTAGACGAATTCAGTAACATTCTTCATAATCTTTCATAGAACAAAGGCGAAACAAAGAGACCCAATTATCGCAATGAAAATTCACAATCACAAAAAATAAAGAGGAGGGATTTTACCGGCCAGCAAAGCTCAAACCCTCCTCTCGATCCTCTGATTTCATTCGGGACTCTTGTACAAATATCAACAAATCCTGACATCATCGTCTGGGTCCTCTCATGGAGATTTGCATACAGAGGATTTCGGTGTAACATGCAGGAGGTTTTAGGGACCAGGATAAAGGATAAAGGATTCGCAAATGACGAACGAAGAAGAGTGGACGAATGGACCGGGGAATCTAACAGGGGGACGAACTAGAAGTTGACATCTTTTAATATGAAACCGAAAATAGATTTTTTTATGAGGTGAAATAGAAATGAGATAATTTTCAAATAGATTTTTATGAGGTAAAATAGAAATGAGATAATTTTCTATATGAGGAAAAACAGAAAATTTATCTTGTATGAAACAATAGAAAAAAAAAATCCTTTTCTATTTGAGGCAAAATGGAAATTAGATTCTATTGTGAGGTAAAATAGAAATGAGATAATTCTTAAGATGAAGAAAAACAGAAAATATATCTTTTTTTGATATGAGACCAAAGAAAAAGATTACCTTTTCTATTTGAGGCAATGCATAAAATAGATATTTTTTAATGAGGTAAAATAGAAATAAGATAATTTTTAATATAAGGAAAAGCTGAAAGTTGCCCTTTTTAGTATGAAACAAAAGCAAAAGATTACTTTTTCTATTTGAGGCAAAACAGACAATAGATATTTTATGAGGTAAAATAGAAATGAGATAATCTATATGATAGGCAAAGCAGAAAATAGATTGTTTTCAATATGAGGAAAAAAATTATCCTTTCTATTTAAGGAAAAACAGAAAATAGGTTTTTTATGAGGTAGAATAGAAATGAGATAATTTCTAATATGAGGAAAAACAGAAGCTTATAGTTGATCTTTCATAATAGGAATAAAAAATTTGTATATTCTTAAGAGATGAAGCTTACAGTTAATCATTTATAATAGGAAGCAAAATGTTGATATAATCTTTAGAGATATGAAGCTTAAAGTTGATATTTTTTTAATAGGAAGAACAAAACTGTTATATTCTAAATACACCCAAAGCTTAAAGGTGATTTGTTTTTATAGAAAGCAATGAATTGATATCTTCTAAATAAAAGTAAAGCTTAAAGATAATATTTCATGAAAAGAAGTAAAGTTTAAAGTTGAAATTTTCTAAATAGAAGTAAAGCTTAAAGATATTTTATGAAAGAAGTAAAGTTTAAAGTTTATCTTTTATAAAAGGAAGTAAAAACTTGATCTTTTATAAAAGGAAGTGAAAACTTGATCTACTCTAAAAGGAAGCTAAGCCCATGGTTGGTCTTTTCTTCTAAGAAACAAAAAGTTGATACACTAAATAAAATAGGCCTAATTATTTTTTTTTCCATTAAGAAGGAAATTGGGGTTATATTCTAATCGAAAGCTAAGCTGAGAGTTAACCTTTTCTAATTGGAAGAAAACAGAAACTCCAATTCGTGTTAGAAACAAAAGCGAGATTTAATGTTTTAATCTCGGGTTATTCTTTATGGAAGAAGACGATGTCTATGAAAGGAATCGATTATTGCTACATGCTAATGTTTCAAGTTATCGAGGTTTCATTATTATTATTATTATTATTATTACTTGCTAAGCTACAACTCTAGTTGGAAAAGCAGGATGCTATAAGCCCAGGGGCCATAACAGGGAATATAGCCCAATGAGGAAATAAAATAGATTATTTTAAGAACAATAACAACATTAAAATTAAATATTTACTATATAAAGTATAAAAACTTTAACAAAACAAGGGGAAGAGAAATTAATAATAGAATAGTGTGCCCAATTGCACTCTCTAGAAAGAAAACTCGAACCCAAGACAGTGAAAGGCCATGGTACATAGGCTATGGCTCTATGCAAGACTAGGAAACAATGGTTTGATTTTGGAGTGTCTTGTCGTCGTCAATGATCTTCTATGTCAGGATGCCAGAAAACCTCAAATCAGTCAATCAATCCTTCTCCTAGAAGAGCTGATTACCATAGCTAAAGAATCTCTTCTACCCTTACCAAGAGCAAAATAGCCACTGAACAATTACAGTGCAGTAGTTAACACCTTGGGCGAGGACAAATTGTTTGGTAATCTCAGTGTTGTCAGGTGTATGAGGACAGGGGAGAATATGTGATAAATAGGCCAGACTATTCAGTGTATGTGTAGGCAAAGGGAAAGCAAACTGTAACCAAAGAGTAGTACTGTCTGGCCAGTCAAAGGACTCCATAACTCTCTAGTGGAAATATCTCAACGGGTGGCTGGTGCCCTGTCCAACCTACTACCAATTTCTTTTATTGTTTCTCTCCGTTCATCTTCTTTCGTATCAAAATCATTCTCTTCTTATTCACTCATCATTATTCATTGTCTATTCCTATGGAAATCATCTGTATTCGGCTTACCTCATCCTTTTTCCCGACAGCATTGTATCTGAAAGCATCCCTTCGTCTATCCCTGGTTTATTTCCTGTTTCATTTCCTGTTTCCTCCGGGTCATATCCTATCATGTTTTCTCCACTCCTTTTGAATACCTGAATCTGATTGTATTTCATTGTTTGCATTCCTTTTTCTTGTTTTATTTTTGGTTTGCTGCCTTTCTTTTTCAAACTGTTTCAAACTCTTAAGGCTATTTCATTCTTCGTCTTTTTTTTTCAACTGTGTTTTGAGAAGAAGGATGTTGCTTGTCCCTTCAGCCTTTTTCATCCAAAATTACACATTTATTTGTTTTTCTTTCGTTTTGTTTTGTGTGTTGAATGTAGAATGCTCCTTTTGTTCTGGATGTCTCAGAGAAATGAGATTATTTCATGAGTGGAAATACAATCACTATCTCAAGGAATAAATGATAACTGTGATATGATTCACATAACAAATTCTTCTCAACTCTATCAAATAATCTTTTTTTAACTGTTAATCAAAGGTAAATTCTTTTCATCTTAAGAGGTAGTTTTGCTAATAATCGCATCATAACTACCACTTTGTATTTCAAGATATATTGAAAGGCAGAATAAAAATTTTAAATATATTAGGGATAGAAGACAATAAGTGACTATTAGCATAAATCACAAAGTCTTGCCAGACCTTAAAGAACATTTTATGTCAGTCATTTTATAGTATTATTATTATTATTATTATTATTATTATTATTATTATTATTATTATTATTATTATTATTATTACTCGCCTAGCTACAACCCTTGTTGGAAAAGCAGGATGCTATAAGCCCAGGGGCTCTAACAGGGAAAAAAGCTTAGTGAGGAAAGGAAAAAAAAGAAAAATAAAGTATTTTAAGTATAGCAATAACATTAAAACAAATATTTCCTATATAAACTATAAAAACTTTAACAAAACAAGAGAAAGAGAAATTAGATAGAATAGCGTGCTCGAGTGTACCCTCAAGCAAGAGAACATACATATGAAATATATGTTTTGATGTTATTAATGTTTTTAGAATATTCTTATTATTATTATTATTATTATTATTATTATTATTATTATTATTATTATTATTATTATTATTAGTATTACTTGGTAAGCTACAACCCTAGTTAGAAAAGCAGGATGCTATAAGCCCAGGGGCCCCAACAGGGAAAATAGCTCAGTAAGGAAAGGAAAAAAGGAAAAATGTAATATTCTAAGAAGAGCAATAACATCAAAATAAATATTTCCTATATAAACTATAAAAACTTTAGAAAAGCAAGAGAAAGAGA
>NC_090737.1:118491670-118526670 GCF_036898095.1 Palaemon carinicauda | reverse complement strand
TCACTTAGTTCCTTAACTCAAGTAACTTTCTTATCAAAATTAGAAAAATATAATTTCAATATTATCATTATTGTTACTAGCTAAGCTACAACCCTAGTTCGAAGAACAAGATGCTAAAAGCCCAAGGGCTCCAACAGGGAAAAATAGCCCAGTTTGGAAAGGGAATAAAGAAATAATTAACGATGTAAGAAGTAATGAACAATTAAAATAAAATATTTCTGAAACAATAACAACATTTAAACATATTTCATATATAACTATAAAAAGACTTATGTCAGCCTGTTCAATATAAAAACATTTGTTGAGTCTATTTCATAATTCATAAAGTAGTTTAAAATTCTCATAGTGCAATTAAAGAATAATTTAGAAAAAGGGTAACACTGCAATACTACACTGTCCTTTTCTGCACCTCGTGAAAAACCTTTAATCCTTTATAGTCAAGTACCCACTACGTCGAAAATCACAGTAATATGAATATTTAAATGGCCAATCCTGAACTCATTTCAAATTCCAAAGAAGTCTGGATAATTGTAATTTCCTTACGGAATGCTTGTGCAGACACAGTTGGTGAGAGAGACTGACCTATGGAATGTCAAGGACAATCAAACTAATTGGCAGGTCTGAATGGTAATACAAATATCTGTTTTGAATTTTGAGCAGAATCTTCTTCAATAAAATGATTGAAAGAGTGCAGAGCTGTATTAGCTAAATTATAAGAATTATAATTTTAATAATTTTGATAATAATGATTTAGTCATTTAGATAGTAAAAATAATTAGGATAATTTTTTATTTTTATAATAAAATGACAGAAAGTGTGTAGAGGTCAAGAACACGTAATAGCTAAATTATAAAAATTGTAATTATAATAATCTTATTAATATTAATGATTTTAGTCATATCAATAATATACATAATTAGAATAATTTTGATTTTTTATAATAAAACGACTGAAAGAGTGTAGAGTTGTGAAGGACGCGTAATAGATGAATTATAGAAATTATAATTTTGATAATTTTAATAACAATAACGATTGTAGTCATTTGAATAATAGAAATAATTAGGATATTTTTTAATTTTATGATAAAACAACAAAAAGAGTGTAGAGCTGTGACAGACACGTAGAAGCTAAATTATAAAAATTGTAATTTTTATCATTTTAAGATAATAATGATTTTAGACACTCAAATAATAAGAATAATCAGAATAATTTAGATTTTTATAATAAAACGACAGAAAGAGTGTTGAGTTGTGAAAGCCACGTAATGGCTAAATTTTAAGAATTGTAATTTTTATAATTTTCATGATAAAAAAAGATCTTAGTCATTTGAACGCTAAAAATAATTAAAACAATTTTGATTTTTATAATAAAATGACAGAAAAGGTGTAGAGTTGTAAAGGACATGTAATAGCTGAATTATAATTGTAATTATCATAATTTTCATAATAATACCCATTTTAGTCATTTCAATAGTAGAAATATTTCGAATAATTTTGATTTTTACATGGATACAAATTCTAGAAAATGGTTCATACTTTTAGAAAAGCTAGAACTTGATTATAATACATAACTAGAATATCGTTTTACAATGATAGAAAATTCCAATGAAATGTAAAAAATGTCTGAAATTTTTTTTGCACGGCCGACTGCACCCGTCACCTGCACTTTTTTTTTTTTTTCTGGGATATGATTTGCAAGTGAAAAGGAATTGAAAGCTGCTTCTGCCGTTAAATCAGCTGTGATCATATTCATGAGGAGGAAAGAGCCATCTGGTGAATTAATTTCCTGGAAGAATTTTGGGCTCGGTCATTAGCTGTACCCTGAACTCATTATCAATTAGGTGGCACTCATTGGCCCTTCTTATACTCTGTTGTTTTTAGGTGAGGATGAACTCATTTAAGCAGCACGGTAGCGTTGTATATATATGTATGCATATAATAATGATGATGATAATAATAATAATAATAATAATAATAATGATAATAATAATAATAATAATAATAATTAATATCATGATAATAAGTTAATATAATGTCATTTCTTTATTACTGTAGGTACAACAATGATTATTTCTACTTTATGTTAAAGATAGTGTTTGCAACTTTTAATATCTGGAAAAGATGGGAAGGATTTAATTTATTATGATAATTAGTTAATATATTATAAAGATAAATCCTTGATTACAATTTATCATGACAATAAATTATCCATTCATAAAGATAATCCCTTGATTAAAATTTATCATGACAATAAATTATCCATTTATAAAGATAATCCCTTGATTAAAATATATCATGACAATAAATTATCCATTCATAAAGATAATCCCTTGATTAAAATTTATCATGACAATAAATCATCCAAAGATAATGGATAATTCCTTGATTGGAATTTATCATATCAAAAAATTATCCAATCATAAAGATAATTCCTTGATTAAAATTTATCATGACAATGAATTATTCTATCATAGAGATAATTCCTTGATTAAAACTCATTATGACAATAAATTATCCAATCATAAAGATAATTCCTTGATTGAAATTTATCATGAAAATGAATTATTCTATCATAAAGATATTTCCTTCATTAAAACTCATTACGTCAATAGATTATGCAATCATAAAGATATTTCCTTGATAAAAATTAATCATGACAATAAATTATCCACTCATAAACATAATTCCTTGATTAAAGTTTATCATGATAACAAATCCAATATAAAGATAATTTCTTTTTTAAAATTCATTATTACAACAAATTATTCAATCATACAGATTATTCTTTGATTAAAATTTATTATGACAATAAATTGCCCAATCATAAAGACAATTCCTTGATTAAAATCTATCAGGATAGTAAATTACCTACTCAAAAAGATAATTCCTTGACTAAAATTCATTATGACAATAAATTATCCAATCATAAAGAGAATTCCTAGATTAAAATTTACTAGGACAATAAATTATCTGATGATAAAGATAAATTCTTGATTAAAATTTGTACGACAATAGATTATCCAATCATTAAAATAATTTCTTGATTAGAATTTATTATGTCAATAATTCATCCAATCCCAAAGATAATTCCTTGATTAAGATTTATTATGACAATAATCTATCCAATCATAAAGATAATTCTAAGATTAACATTTATCATGACAGTAAATTATCCAATCATAAAGATAATTCCTTGATTAAAATTCATTATGAAAATAGTTTATCCAATCATAAAGATACTTCCTCGATTAAAATTTATCATGACAATAAATTATCCAATCATAAAGATAATCTTTCAATGAAATTCAATACCATAATAAATTATATAATCATAAAGATAATTTCTTGATTAATATTTATTCTGACAATAAATTATCAAATCACAAACATGATTCCTTGATTAGAATTTATTATATCAATAATTTGTTCATTAACAGTGTTATTCCTTGATTAAAATTCATTACTATAATGATTAATCTAATCATAAAAATAATTTCTTAATTTATACAAATTAAAACACAAAACTGGTTAAACAGTATTACTCGACAAACGGTTTTCTAGAATTAAAGACGTTTAAAAATTTTTCATTGAAAAAAAGAGAAAAAGAGAGAGAAAAAAGACAGAAAAAAAGAGACAGAAAAAGACAGAAAAAACAGAAAAAGACAGAAAAAGGACAGAAAAAGGACAGATAACAAGCGCAAACTCATCCAGCATTTCGAAATGCACTCAGCCCGAGTGAGATGATTCAGGTAAGTGATGCGTTTGAGTATTAGTTTGGATATTGCTCGGAGCAGCTAATTCAATGAGAGCAGCCAAAATATTTTCAATGCATAAAATGAAAATAGAAAATTGGGATGAAATGCATTATTTCTCACTGCAGTTTTCGAATGACCATTTTCGATTTCGTTGTAATCGCTGATTGATTCATCTATGTAACATTTCTGTAATTCTTTTTATAAAATATTTGGGAAACGGTATTCTAATATCGCTCAGAAACGCTTCAATTTTTTTTCTTTTTTTTACAGTTACAGGTTTGGCTATACTGTTAGAAAACTCCGTAATTTCTATGGGAAATTCTCCTTAAAAATATATTGTTCTCAACAGTATTTCAGTAAAATACAGGCGACTGTAATTTTAACTTACTTTGTTATTTTCTGTAATTTTTACGTCAATATAACCGTTTTTAAACGGTAAGAATCCTGGAATAAATATTGCCAGACTTTTACCGATTTTTTAAATAAAAATTTTTAAGTACACTGTTTCCAAATGAATTTAGAATATAATTTTTTTTTGTTGATTACTGATTACATTAGATAATCCCTTGCCAGGATTTTTGTTTTTAAGCAAAGCAGAGCTAAATCTAATTTTATTGCATGCCCTCATAAGGTATTTGTTATTTAAATGCTTAAAAGAGATTTTTTTATTTAGGAGGTATGGTATCAACAAAACGGTAGTATTTGATTATTACAGTGACCACCAGAATAGGATAACTGATTTCGAAGGCTATATCATATTAATTTATTTAGAAATTCTGATTTTATATAACAAACAAAAAAGTAAGTCCATGAAACTAAAAGTTTTTCAAAGCGGCAGATAATTTACCATAACTTGTTTGTTATTGTCAAGTTCGATTGATTATTCATACATACAAAGCAACTTAAAGTATTTCTGCTTCATATCCCCATATCGATAAATATTGACCCAAAACATACAAAGACAGCAGATTTTTTTTTTTTTTTTTTTATCTCAGGTATTGATACAACATCGACTATTCACAGTCTCCTCTTGGCTTCTTCCTTTGAAGGAAGAGAAAGAAGAAAAGAAGCCCCCGACTCCCTGCCTGAATTTAAAAGAAAAAAAAAAAGAAAAAAAAAAAAAAAAAAAAAAACCCGCTGTTGCATTGAAGGCGTTCGGATTCCTATAAGTCTTGAGAGGTGTCTGTTGTTCTTCAATTGTGGATGCGTTGTCGAACGTTTCCCGTTGAAGTGATTCCTCTGGTGTCTGGTGATCGGGATGAAAGGAGATGTTGTTGACCATGAACTTATCTGGGAGAGAGAGAGAGAGAGAGAGAGAGAGAGAGAGAGAGAGAGAGAGAGAGAGAGAGAGAGAGAGAGAGAGAGAGAGAGAGAGAGTAATTATTCCTGTTTTGGATATATCGAGGAATTAAAGAAGACGAGGAAAGGTTATAAGAGACGGTTGTGTGTGTGTGTGCAGAGAGAGAGAGAGAGAGAGAGAGAGAGAGAGAGAGAGAGAGAGAGAGAACTATGCCTGTTTTGGATATATCGAGGTACTGAAGAAAACAAGGAAAGGTTACAAGAGACGGCTATGAAGAGAGAGAGAGAGAGAGGAGAGAGAGAGAGAGAGAGAGAGAGAGAGAGAGAGAGATTATTCCTGTTTTGGATATATCGAGGAATTGAAGAAGATGAGGAAAGGTCATAAGAGACGGTTGTGTGTGTGTGCAGAGAGAGAGAGAGAGAGAGAGAGAGAGAGAGAGAGAGAGAGAGAGAGAGAGAGAGAGAGAGAGAGAAACTATGCCTGTTTTGGATATATCAAGGGATTGAAGAAGTGGAAAGGGTATAAAAGACGGCTATAAATAAAAAAGTTTAGATAAAGGTCATGAAAACAAAAAATATGATAATGGAAACGGCTTGTACACGATACGTGTTTTGTTTATTTTTAAGTAGATTTTTAGACAAGTGAATAATTGAATGAAAGTCAAACTTTAATATCTTTTAAACATGCCAAAGTCTCGTATACCCGATTTCTCTCAAAACCTAGAGCTAAAGGTTTGTCGTAAGTGGGTGCATATTGTGTTTTAAAATAAATAAACATATGCCCTTGTTACATAATGCTCTACACTTCCTTAATTTTTTCTTTTATCATAAGTTATCTTTAAAAAAAATTCTCTGAACTTTGCGGTGAATATCCAAGAGAGAGAGAGAGAGAGAGAGAGAGAGAGAGAGAGAGAGAGAGAGAGAGAGAGAGAGAGAGAGAGAGAGAGAGAGAGAGAAACTAATGTTATGCATATCCTCTTAATGAATCATGCCAGTTGTGCAAGCAGTTTCAAAATATTTTTGAAAATACTCTAAGTAGCCCTAAACACTAATCCTTAATTAATCACTAAATAAGTTAAGCAAAAATAACTAAACTTTAAAGCATAACATAAATGTAGAACTTAATTAACAATTTCGCTGAAACTAAGTCGTCAGAAATGATATGAAACCATTTCTCTTTGTAACTGACATCTAACGGTTCGTTCTAATTACTTGAGCTATTCATTATTCATCGCAATTTCAAAGTTATTCTACATTTTCTTTTTTTACGATACAGATATCCTGTTATGTAAGATAAAATAAAATGAATAAAAATGTTACAATTCTTCAATGAATATAGTTTTGCTGAAATACATATAAATTGTTCCACCTTTCAGCAAACGATTTTTTGACATGAATTTCAACATTTAAGAATTGGATAACCGATGCCAATATCCCAATAAAAGAGAAATTGTACCATTTTTACATCACCTGTTCATCAAATATTTGCTCCGATGATTTAATATAACATTCGTTCATGTAACGATTGATCTCTTTGCAACAGACATTCTGTAGTTTGTTTCGAAAGTAAGATAATGATAATGCGAAGAATCATTTTTATCATTTATGTTGCTCGATTTCAGCTCCATTCTTTCTTATTATGAAAATTATGCTTTATTTAATACCCTACCTTTTAAACCAACTTCCTATTTATTTAACTTTTTGCTCAGTTCAATTTGAAGCATCTGGAATACAAGTATTGACATTCAAGTTATTGTGCCCCGATGAGGGTTTGAGTTGCTACTGAAGTAATTTTTCAGGTTAGACTTTGAGTATTGAATTTTCATATGTGTGTATCATAGGAATTTTTTTTTTTTTTTTTTATAAAAATTGTGTTTACATGACAATTGTATAAGTACCGTCTATTTCTTTTTTCTACATTGTAGGATATCAAATTTGTCCTTTTTTATTTCAACTTTCGCTTTACAAAATAAACCCTTTTTTTATATAATTTGCTCAGATTTCATCATGTAGCTTGACTCCTCCCTCAGATTTCAAGTAGTGTTCTTGTAGCAAGGTACATTTTTCATTTAAATTTCTGTATATACGTTCATACAGAAAATGTATTACCCGAGATTGAAGTGTAATATCTGCACAGAGAAAACAAACACTGGATGATCTCAATTGCTCGTAAGGTCCCTTTGCCCAGAATCAAAGCAAGGGGTGATGCCCATATCATGTCCTTGTTACATTGAACTGTTTTGGTCTATCTTTTTAAATGTATGATAGGGGATTGGGGTGTAGATCCTAATATATGATCAGAGAGAAAAATACACCCTGTGTACTCATTTTATTTCCATGCTATGGAGAACAATTTAAACGTTCTTTAAGATGAATTAAATATATTTTGCAAAACTAAATCTTTAACTTATATAGCATCAAGTCAAATAGGTATCTAATATATGTTATTCTTATCGTAGTATTCTATTTTCAAATATTCTTCTACATAAACTGGAATAAAAGAAATGGAAGGATTTGTGGTAAGAAATACTTAGGATTCAGTTTGATGTTTTATTTACGATGTGGAAAACCCTATTAGAAATAAAAAGATTGCTCCTATGAAGTAGAGGCTATAAGTGACGTCATTGATATTTGAGACAAGTCATATGACGTCAATGACTTTAAGGATAAGTCTTATAACGTCATTGACTTGTTTACCATCTACATGTGCAAAGACCATTAAGCTTTATAAGTTCTCTAGCTCTGGAGCAGAATTCTTCTACGGATTCACTGCGTAAGAAGGAAATGGAGAAGAGCTGTTTCTTTTTCGTTGTCCGACGTCATGGTCAAGGCCTCGGTGAAAATATTTAACGCCTCTTTGGGCGTGTTACTCATCTGCGCAAATAATCCAGCCATCAATAATCTTCGCCTCTCACGTTCATCCTTATTCTCAGTGTTAGGAATTTCTGGCTTAGCTTTCAGTTTCTCCTTTTCTATCTTCAATTCGTTAACTTCAGTTTTCAATTTATTTAGTTGCTCTGTTTTCTTACTCTGCGCCCTCTTCATTTCTTCCTTTTCAGTTTTAAACTCTTCCACAATCTTTTTTCTCTTGCAGTATCTCAAGGTCTTTTGTTTTGCACACAAATTCCCGTTTTTCATAGTCACGCACCAAATCAGCTTTTTGTTCGTCCTTTTTGTTCTTCAGTTCTTCAACTTCCCGTTTCAAATTATTAACTTGTTCCGTTTCCTCACTCAGCGCTTTCTTTCTTTGCTCATTTTCCTCTTTGAGAATTTTCACCAAATTTTCATGTTCCTTCATTTTAAGGTTTTTTCCGACGCATTCAGATTCAAGTTTCTTCTTTTCTTCCTTCAGAGTTTCAATTTCAAGTTTCAAATTATTAACTTGTTCCGTTTCCTCACTCAGCGCTTTCTTTCTTTGCTCATTTTCCTCTTTGAGAATTTTCACCAAATTTTCATGTTCCTTCATTTTAAGGTTTTTTCCGACGCATTCAGATTCAAGTTTCTTCTTTTCTTCCTTCAGAGTTTCAACTTCAAGTTTCAAATTATTAACTTATTCCGTTTCCTCACTCAGTGCTTTCTTGCTTTGCTCATTTTCCTGTTTAAGAATTTTCACCAAATTTTCATGTTCCTTCATTTTAAGGTTTTTTCCGACGCATTCAGATTCAAGTTTCTTCTTTTCTTCCTTCAGAGTTTCAACTTCAAGTTTCAAATTATTAACTTGTTCCGTTTCCTCATTCAGTGCTTTCTTGCTTTGCTCATTTGCCTGTTTAAGAATTTTCACCAAATTTTCATGTTCCTTCATTTTAAGGTCTTTTCCGACGCATTCAGATTCAAGTTTCTTCTTTTCTTCCTTCAGAGTTTCAACTTCAAGTTTCAAATTATTAACTTGTTCCGTTTCCTCATTCAGTGCTTTCTTGCTTTGCTCATTTGCCTGTTTAAGAATTTTCACCAAATTTTCATGTTCCTTCATTTGAAGGTCTTTTCCGACGCATTCAGATTCAAGTTTCTTCTTTTCTTCCTTCAGAGTTTCAACTTCAAGTTTCAAATTATTAACTTGTTCCGTTTCCTCATTCAGTGCTTTCTTGCTTTGCTCATTTGCCTGTTTAAGAATTTTCACCAAATTTTCATGTTCCTTCATTTTAAGGTCTTTTCCGACGCATTCAGATTCAAGTTTCTTCTTTTCTTCCTTCAGAGTTTCAACTTCAAGTTTCAAATTATTAACTTGTTCCGTTTCCTCATTCAGTGCTTTCTTGCTTTGCTCATTTGCCTGTTTAAGAATTTTCACCAAATTTTCATGTTCCTTCATTTTAAGGCCTTTTCCGACGCATTCAGATTCAAGTTTCTTCTTTTCTTCCTTCAGAGTTTCAACTTCAAGTTTCAAATTATTAACTTGTTCCGTTTCCTCATTCAGTGCTTTCTTGCTTTGCTCATTTGCCTGTTTAAGAATTTTCACCAAATTTTCATGTTCCTTCATTTGAAGGTCTTTTCCGACGCATTCAGATTCAAGTTTCTTCTTTTCTTCCTTCAGAGTTTCAACTTCAAGTTTCAAATTATTAACTTGTTCCGTTTCCTCATTCAGTGCTTTCTTGCTTTGCTCATTTGCCTGTTTAAGAATTTTCACCAAATTTTCATGTTCCTTCATTTTAAGGTCTTTTCCGACGCATTCAGATTCAAGTTTCTTCTTTTCTTCCTTCAGAGTTTCAACTTCAAGTTTCAAATTATTAACTTGTTCCGTTTCCTCATTCAGTGCTTTCTTGCTTTGCTCATTTGCCTGTTTAAGAATTTTCACCAAATTTTCATGTTCCTTCATTTGAAGGTCTTTTCCGACGCATTCAGATTCAAGTTTCTTCTTTTCTTCCTTCAGAGTTTCAACTTCAAGTTTCAAATTATTAACTTGTTCCGTTTCCTCATTCAGTGCTTTCTTGCTTTGCTCATTTGCCTGTTTAAGAATTTTCACCAAATTTTCATGTTCCTTCATTTTAAGGTCTTTTCCGACGCATTCAGATTCAAGTTTCTTCTTTTCTTCCTTCAGAGTTTCAACTTCAAGTTTCAAATTATTAACTTGTTCCGTTTCCTCATTCAGTGCTTTCTTGCTTTGCTCATTTGCCTGTTTAAGAATTTTCACCAAATTTTCATGTTCCTTCATTTGAAGGTCTTTTCCGACGCATTCAGATTCAAGTTTCTTCTTTTCTTCCTTCAGAGTTTCAACTTCAAGTTTCAAATTATTAACTTGTTCCGTTTCCTCATTCAGTGCTTTCTTGCTTTGCTCATTTGCCTGTTTAAGAATTTTCACCAAATTTTCATGTTCCTTCATTTGAAGGTCTTTTCCGACGCATTCAGATTCAAGTTTCTTCTTTTCTTCCTTCAGAGTTTCAACTTCAAGTTTCAAATTATTAACTTGTTCCGTTTCCTCATTCAGTGCTTTCTTGCTTTGCTCATTTGCCTGTTTAAGAATTTTCACCAAATTTTCATGTTCCTTCATTTGAAGGTCTTTTCCGACGCATTCAGATTCAAGTTTCTTCTTTTCTTCCTTCAGAGTTTCAACTTCAAGTTTCAAATTATTAACTTGTTCCGTTTCCTCATTCAGTGCTTTCTTGCTTTGCTCATTTGCCTGTTTAAGAATTTTCACCAAATTTTCATGTTCCTTCATTTTAAGGTCTTTTCCGACGCATTCAGATTCAAGTTTCTTCTTTTCTTCCTTCAGAGTTTCAACTTCAAGTTTCAAATTATTAACTTGTTCCGTTTCCTCATTCAGTGCTTTCTTGCTTTGCTCATTTGCCTGTTTAAGAATTTTCACCAAATTTTCATGTTCCTTCATTTTAAGGCCTTTTCCGACGCATTCAGATTCAAGTTTCTCTTTTTCATCCTTCAGAGTTTCAACTTTAAGTTTCAAATTATTAACTTGTTCTGCTTCCTCACTCAGTGCTTTCTTGCTTTGCTTATTTTCCTCTTTGAAAATTTTCACCAAATTTTCATGTTCCTTCATTTTAAGGTCTTTACCGACGCATTCAGATTCAAGTTTCTTCTTTTCATCCTTCAATTCGTCAATATCACGTTTCAATATGTTTATTTGTTCCGTTTTCTCATTTTCATTTTTCTTATTATCTTCATTCTTTACTTTAAGAATTTTCAACAAAGTTTCCAGTTCTTTCATCCAAAGGTCATTTTCGACGCATTCAGCTTCCAGTTTCTGGTATTCAGATGCCTTCTCAAACGTCATCTTTTCTTGAGTCTCTTTCGCTCTATTCAATTCATCTACAATACTTCTCAGTTCATTTAGTTGTCCATGTAACTTATTATTTTCATCCTCAAGATTTAGCAAGAAAGTAGTTCGATCTTCGTCCTCCATTTTGAGTTCCAATAGATCGCATCCATTTTCCATTTCTGGAACATATTCTTCAAGAGAGCTGTTGTCCACATCGTTTCCAGCCATCCTCCTTCGAACTAGCATAATTCTGCCGAAAATGACAGAAGCAGCATCTACTATGCCGATGTAAACGTTCTGGTTTCCATTCGAAATGACTTCCTTCATTTCTCCCAAGTCAAATTCGGAGAGAAGCTTGCCAACGAACCACGTTGATTTCAATTCATCTTTGAATCTTAAAGCTTTTCTCTCCATCTGGTGCAATCCAAGTTCGCACCGCTGTAGTTCCTCGCGGGCTTTCCACCAGCCCTCTATCCAAGGACAGCGCTTGCAGCCACCTGCCGAGGAATCCATCCTGAGAGGCGACTACACTGCAGTCTTCAAAGCGTGGCGCCTCTGGGAGTAGCCACGAAAACATTTGAAAACCACCGACTCCTGAAGAGTTCGCAGCTGTCCCTGAAGTTTTACCGTCATGTCCTCGCATGCAAGAGTCTGCTCCTGAAGGGCCGATCCTGCATTTTGAGGCCAGACAAATCTTCCTTTGCTTCCGATGATATCCTTAAACATTGAAATCGCTTCGTTCAATTTGAAAGCCATATTCAATAATACAGATCCAGTCACCTGAATCAGCATTATTTCGAAGAAATGGTTTTTGCCGCAAAACGATCTTTCTGGAGTGTTTCAAATTCCTGGAGACATTTTGGAATCGCCAACTCTATGGGCAGACTTCCCCTACATTTCTCTTCTCTCCATTCAGAATATGTGTTAAATAATAATAATAATAATAATAATAATAATAATAATAATAATAATAATAATAATAATAATAATAATAATCTTCGAAGCAATAGAGGAACCTGGAGCCCTCGGAGACTTTCAGATTCTTGGAGACATTTTTGAATCGCCATCTCTATGGGTAGATTTCCCGTACATTTCTCTCCTCACCTTTCAGAAGACGATGTTAAATAATAAATGAAAATAATAATAATAATAATAATAATAATAATAATAATAATAATAATAATAAGTGTGAGCATTCTGAACTTGTAGTTCACTATGAACTTGTTGAGTGGCGACAAGTCTAGAATGACTCTGAGTTTTTCTGAGTCCTTCTTTGGAACACAAAACAGCCTTCCTTGGAATTTTATGGACTTGACTTTCCGGATAACTCTTTTGTCTAAGAGCTCTCGGATATATTCTTCCAGAACGGGGGTTGAGTGTTGGGAGAGTTGAGGAAATTGAGGTGGAGGACTGCTCCAACTCCATCCTAGTCCATTCTTTATTAGGTTGTGGGCCCAGGGATTGAAGGTCCAGCGATCCCTAAATAGCTGTAGTCTCCCTCTTACTGGAAGTATCTTACTTCCGCTGTTGTGGACCTGAGGCCTTGCCTCCTTGACCGCGTCCTCCCCTGGATCCCCGACCTCTTGAAGGGCGTCTTGAAGAACCTCTGGCTGTTCCTCTAGCTTTCGAACGAAAGGAGAAGTTTGCCTTTCGAAGGACTGGGTTAAAATCTGGCGACTGTATCGCCACTTGTTGAGGTACCATCTGGTACGTGGTTGGAGGCTGTGCCACTATCTGAGGCACCGCGGTCACAGGAAGTTGTTGTTGTTGTTGCTCTCGGTAGTGTTTAGCTAACTAAATGACCCATATATAGCGAGCGATAGCATCCAGGATGCCTCTCGTAGGCAACAGCTCTTGTTTACGTTAATATCACTTTTGATTAAATTCAAAATGACAAGAGCTTACATTTATACACAGTAAAGATAATACTCAACTTTCCAGAGGCAGAAGATGCCGAAGAAGTCATCAAAATGTTGAATTAAATCCAAAATAACGAGAGAACACAAGGGAAAACACTGAGTAGTAGAGCTACACGAAAAGGAATAAAGAGGGCGCTACCGCCTTCATCAGATACACACTGGAAACAGAATAGGAGAGATGCCTTATGAGTGGATCTCTTTTCATTTTCGTTTCAGATTCTTGTCACTGTAACCCCTTAAAGCGTTAATACTGTTCGGGGTGAAGATAGCTATGTGACGTGTCAAGAATACATCCTCTGATATTATGCGATATCCCTGTGAGATTATTTAGGGATATTCGCTCCCGGAGTTAGAATTCTGGATACCTTAAGGTAAAGTTCTCTGGGAATATCACTGTAGTCAAATATACCCTAGGAAGCGACCTTTTAGGAACTTACATCAGGACAACATGGCTACCTCACCCTAAAATAGATTTCCATTATATATATATATATATATATATACATATATATATATATATATATATATATATATATATATATATATATATATATATATATATATATATATATAATGTATGTGTGTTTGTGTGCGAGTATTCATAAAATTGATAAGATAAAATCTTGAAAATTCTTTGAAGAAATAGATTTATGTTTTTATAAATCACAGTGACAACTTTAAAAGACTCTCCAAAATGGGCCGGTCTCTTGCCCATAAAGTTTATATAGGTTATATAGGAGATATTTATTCTAGTGTTGTTACTCTTCTTAAAATATTTTATTTTTGCTTGTTTCCTTTCCTCACTGGGCTATTTTCCCAATTGGAGCCCTTGGGATTATAGTATCCGGCTTTTCCAATTAGGGTTGTAGCTTAGTAGGTAATAATAATAATAATAATAATAATAATAATAATAATAATAATAATAATAATAATAATAATAATAATAATAATAACATAATTCACGAAAACATAATATAATGAAGTTCACTCTACGATGCTTAAACAAACATAACAAAATGAATTATTTCATTAAAAGATTGAGTATACACTGATATAGTTCGTTATTATTCATTGGTTCATTTATGAACTGGGAAATTATTCATAGTTTTATTTGTTGGCTCATATGAAGAATCTTAAAAAGGCCTTTGTGTTTACGTTTATTGTTTCTGTCCAAGTATACAGCTGTGAGTACATGCATGTTTCAAAAGGTTGAGATGGAGAATGTGAGGTTCTTTACATATACATACGGATACATGTTTTGTTTTTTAAGAAATATAAGTCGTAGTAAGAATTCTTCTAACGTAATTTAAGGGAAGAAATTGTTTATTTTTTCTCTACCTATTCAGTTATAATTATTTGCGTCCACTTTTTTTTCTTTTTTGTATTGCTTTATTCTATCCACACACACACACACACACACACACACACACACACACACATATATATATATATATATATATATATATATATATATATATATACATATTTGTATATATACACTGTGTAAATATGAAAGTGTATATATATATATATATATATATATATATATATATATATATATATATATATATATATATATATATATATATATATATATATATATATATATATATATATATATATATATATATATATATATATATATATATATATATATAAAAGCATCATATCATTAGCAGATCAATATCTTTTGAATACGCAGTTTTGGAGAAATGAATATAAATTCTTAGAGGGGTATTCCGCAAACATTAATATTGTCAAGTAATTTCTTAAAAAGAGACTACTCCCATATATGGATTTCTCTCTACTTTGGATGGTAGGTTAAACAAGGCACCAGCCACCCGTTGAGATACTACCGCTATAGTTATTGAGTTCTCTGAGTGGCCAGATAGTACTACATTGGATCTCTTTCTCCGGTTACGGGTAATTTTTCCTTTGCCTAAATATATACGGAAGAGTCTGACCTATTCTTTACGCATTCTCCTCTTTCCTCAAACACCTGGCGACACTAACATAAAAAAAAAAAAAAATCTTCTTCGCTCAAGGAGTTAACTTCAAAACCATTGTTCTTTAGTCTTATGTAGTGCCATAGGTTTTCCACCGTCTTGGGCTAGAATTTTCTTGTTTGAGGGTACACTCAGGCATGATATTCTATGTGTTATTTCCTTTCCTCATTGGGCTATTTTCCCAGTTGGAGCCCTTGGGCTTATAGCACCCCTCTTTTCCAACTAGGGTTGTAGCTCAGCTAGTTATGATAAAAATAATACTTATAATAGTAAGTGTTGGCGAATATAAGTTCAAAGTTGACATTCCAGGATTTGGTGGTTAAATACTTTGTGGATTTTAATCTGATATTCCAATTTTCCTTATGCAATATATAAGATAGAGAAAGATAGATTCTATTCCAAAATAATGTGAAATGTTTGTTTTACATATATAATACGTGCCCTAATTAAAAAGAAAAATAAAATAAAATAAAAAATTAAATATGTTTTGAATTTGGTAAGGCATCGCAATGGTCACATAAACAATTAATCACAAGCTAGAATTTAATCAAGTTATTTCGCAGTGAATACGTAGAAGAATTTTGCTCCAGTGCTAGACAACTTATAAGGCTTAATTGTCTTTGCACACGCTGATGGTAAACAAGTAATGACGTCATAAGAATTATCCCTAAAGTCATTGACGTCATATGACTTGTCTCAAATATCAATGACTTCACTTATAGCCTCTAGTTCATTGTAGCATTTTTTTTTCTAATAGGGTTTTCCGCATCGTAAATAAAACATCAAACTAAATCCTAAGTATGTCGTACCACTAATCCTTCCATTTCTTTTATTCCAATTTATATAGAAGAATCTTTGAAAATAGAATACTACGATAACAACAATTTATATTAGATACCTATATGACTTCATGCTTTATAAGTTAAAGATTTAGTTTTGCAAAATAGATTTAATTCATCTTAAAGAAAGTTTAAATTGTTCTCCATAGCATGGAAATAAAATTAATACACAGGGCGTATTTTTCCCTCTGAGCATATATCAGGATCTACACCCCAATCCCCTATCATACATTTAAAAAGATGGACCAACACAGTTCAATGTAACAAGGACATGATATGGTCATCACCCCTTGCTTTGGTACTGGGCAAGGGGACCTTACGAGCAATTGAGATCATCCAGTGTTTGTTTTCTCTGTGCAGATATTACACTTCAATCTCGGGTAATACATTTTCTGTATGAACGTATATACAGTAATTTAAATGAAAAATGTACCTTGCTACAAGAACACTACTTGAAAGCTGAGGGATGAGTCAAGCTACATGAAGAAATCTGAGCAAATTATATAAAAAAGAGCTAATGATGTAAAACCAAAGTTAAAATAGAAAAGAAAACAACTTAATATCCTGCAATGGAGAAAAAAAAATAGAGGTTACTTATACAATTGCCATCTAAACACAATTTTTATCAAAAAAAAAAAAAAAAAAAAAAAAAGTTTGTATGATACACACATATGAAAATTCAATACTCAAAGTCTAACCTGAAAAATTACTTCAGAAGCAATGCAAACCCTCATCGGGGCACAGTAACTTGAATGTCAATACTTATATTCCAGATACTTCAAATTTAACAAAGCTAAAGTGAAATTAATAGGAAATTAGTTTAGAAGGCAGGGTATTAAACAAAAGCATAATTTTCATAATATAAAAGAATAGAGCAGAAATCGAGCAACATAAATGATAAACAATAATTCTTCGAATTATCATTAACTAATTTTCGAAACAAATTACAGAATGTCTGTTGCAAAAAGATCAATTCTTACATGAACGAAAGTTATATTAAATCATCGGAGCAAATATTTGATGAACAGGTGATGTAAAAATGGTACAATTTCTCTTTTATTGGGATATTGGCATCGGTTATCCAATTCTAAAATGTTGAAATTCATGTCAAAAATCGTATGCTGAAAGGTGGAACAATTTATATGTATTTCAGCAAAACTATATTCAATGTAGAATTGTAACATTTTTATTCATTTTATTTTATCTTACATAACAGGACATCTGTATTGTAAAAGAAAAAAAATGTGGAATAACTTTGAAATTGCGATGAATAATGAATAGCTCAAGTAATTAGAACGAACCGTTAGATGTCAGTTACTAAGAGAAATGGTTTCATATCATTTCTGACGACCTAGTTTCAGCGAAATTGTTAATTAAGGTCTATATTTATGTTATGCTTTAAGGTTAAGTTATTTTTCCTTGATATATTCAGTGTTTAATTAAGGATTAGTGTTTAGAGCTACTTACAATATTTTCAAAAATATTTTGTAACTTTTTTACAACTGGCACGATTCGCTAATATTCTTATTACATTAAGAGGACATACATAACATTAATTTCTCTCTCTCTCTCTCTCTCTCTCTCTCTCTCTCTCTCTCTCTCTCTCTCTCTCTCTCTCTCTCTCTCTCTCTCTCTCTCTCAACATAACCTATCTTCTTCTTCTTGAATTCTTCGATATATCCAAAAACAGGCATAATTTCTCTCTCTCTCTCCCTCTCTCTCTCTCTCTCTCTCTCTCTCTCTCTCTCTCTCTCTCTCTCTCTCTCTCTCTCTCTCTCTCTCTATATATATATATATATATACTATATAAATGCATATATATATATGCATTTATATACATACATACATACATACATACATACATACATATATATATATATATATATATATATATATATATATATATATATATATATATATATATACTATATAAATGCATATATATATATGCATTTATATACATACATACATACATACATACATACATACATATATATATATATATATATATATATATATATATATATATATATATATATATATATATATATATAGCCGTCTCTTATAACCTTCCCTCGTCTTCTTCAATTCCTCGATATATCCAAAACAGACCTAATTTCTCTCTCTCTCTCTCTCTCTCTCTCTCTCTCTCTCTCTCTCTCTCTCTCTCTTCCAGATAAGTTCATGGTCAACAACATCCCTTTTCATCCCGATCACCAGACACCAGAGGAATCACTTCAACGGGAAACAGTCGACAACGCATCCACAATCGAAGAACAACAGACACCTCTCAAGACTTATAGGAATCCGAACGCTTTCAATGCAACAGCAGTTTTTTTTTCTTATTTTTTTCTTTTTCTTTTTTTTCTTTTAAATTCAGGCAGGGAGTCTGGGGCTTCTTTTCTCCTTTCTCTTCCTTCAAAGGAAGAAGCCAAGACGAGTTCGTGAATAGTCGGTGTTGTATCAATACCTGAGATAAAGAAAAAAAAATGGTGTTGTTTTTGTATGTTTTGGGTCAATATTTATCGATATGGGGATATGAAATAGAAATACTTTTTGTCGCTTTGTACGTCTGAATAATCAACCGAACTTAACAATAACAGAAAAGTTATGGTAAATTATCTGCTGATTAGAAAAATCTTTAGTTTCATGTACTTACTCTTTTGTTTGTTATATTAAATCAGAATTCCTAAATAAGCTAATATTCTACTGCCTTCGAAATCAGTTATTCTATTCTGGTGTTCAAAGTAGTGATTAAATACTACCGTTTTGTTGATACTATATCTCCCAAATAAAAAATCTCTTTTAAGCATCTAAATAACAAATACCTTATGAGAGCACAAAATAGAAATAGATTTTGCTCTGCTTCGCTTACAAACAAAAATCCTGGCAAGTGATAATTTCATGTAATCAGTAGTCAACAAAGAAAAAAATGATATTCCAAATTCATTTGGAATCAGTGCACTTACAAATTTTTATCAAAAAACGGTAAAAGTCTGGCAACATTTATTCCAGGATTCTTACCGTTTAAAAACGCTTATATTGACGTAAAAGAGTGATATTACGGTCACCAACCCGTAAAAGATAATAGCAAAGTACGGTAAAATTACATTCGTCTGTATTTAACTGAAATACGGTTGAGAACAGTATATTCTTTAGGAGAATTTTCGAGAAAAATTACGGTTTTTTCTAACAGTGTAGCCAAACACGTAACTGTAATATGAAAAAATATTGTAGCGTGTCTGAGCGATATTAGAATACCGTTTCCCAAATATTTAACAAATGAATTACAGAAATGTTACATAGACGAATCAATCAGCGAATAGAACGAAATCGAAAATTGTCATTCGAAAACTGCCGTGAGAAATAATGTATTTCATCCCGATTTTCTATTTCCATTTTATACATTGGAAATATTTTGGCTGCTCTCATTGAATTAGCTGCTTCGAGCAATATCCAAACTAATACTCAAACGCATCGCCTACCTGAATCATCTCACTCCGGCTGAGTGCCTTTCGAAATGTTGGATGAGTTTGCGCTTGTTATCTGTCCTTTTTCTGTCCTTTTTCTTTCTTTTTTCTTTTTTTCTGTTTTTTCAATGCCAAAATTTCTTGGGTCTTCAATTCTGGAAAACCCTTTTTGCGTTTTGATTTGTATGAATTATGGAATTGTCTTAATCGTGGTTTGCGCTTGCTCTCTGTCTTTTCTGTCATTTTTTCTATTTTTTTCTGTCTTTTTCTTTCTCTTTTTTTCGGCAAAAATGTTTAGAGTCTTCAATTCTGGGAAAGTGTTTGTCGAGTAATACTGCTTAATCAGGTTTGCGTTTTAATTTATATGAATTAAGGAATAATCTTTATGATTAGGTAATTTATTATAGTCATGAATTTTAATCAAGGAATAACATTATGAATGGATAGACATCAATCAAGGAATTGTCTTTGAGATTGGATATTCCATTGTCAGAAAGAATATTGATCAAGGAATGATCTTTATGATTATATAATTTATTATAGTATTGAATTTCAATCAAAGAATAAGTTTTTGATTGGATAACCTAATGTCATAATAAATCTTAATCGAGGAATTATCCATATGATTGGATAATTTATTATTATTATTATTATTATTATTATTATTATTATTATTATTATTATTATTACTGTAGTTGCGGTTGTTGTTAGTGTTGTTGTTGTTGTTGTTGGTGGTGGTAGTGATGGTTGTGGTGGTGGTAAGATTTTAATGCCGTGGTTATTAATATGCTTATTAATAATTTAAATTTAGATGCTTATAAATAACATATTATTATTATTTGATATAATCAAACAAACTTATCAATTATATTACTCCCATGCGTGAAAATATGTATTATATACCTCTGATAATTTTTTATGCTCCTCTAAGTAATATTAACAATATTTGTACTTATGAAATGGTTACATTCTATAATCTGTAGCAAAAACTGAAATATGAAGTTAGCAAAAATAAGTGTGTGGAGTTGATAACCTCATCGCCAAGGAATCATTTTAAACACTAGAAGATGGAACTCTTTAATTATTACTCCTTTATAGGAAAAAATATCTATTGTATATATAGGTATGTGTGCGTGTGTGTGTGTGCCTCTGTGTGTTTGTGTAAAATTCACAGGAACATACGATGCTCAGATGAAACAGACCACAAGGAAATGTGGAATTACTGACTGAAGATCGACTAGTCAAGATTCACTCAATACTTTTACTTTTCTTTGTGTCTATATATATATATATATATATATATATATATATATATATATATATATATATATATATATATATATATATATATATATATATGTATATATATATAGATACATATGCATATATAAAAGCATATATATATATATATATATATATATATATATATATATATATATATATATATATATATATATATATATATATATATATATATTGTATGCATATTTATATACAGAACATATGCAAAGATATATATATATATATATATATATATATATATATATATATATATATACATATACATATATATATATATATATATATATATATATATATATATATATATATATATATACATATATATATATATATATGTATATATATATATATATATATATATATATATATATATATACACGGTATGTATATATGTGTATATATATGTATATACATACATACATATATATATATATATATATATATACATATATATATATATATATATATATATATATATATATATATATATATATATCTATATATATATATATATATATATATAATATATATATATATATATATATATATATATATATATATATATATATATATATGTATGTATATACATACATATATATACACATATATACATACATATACATATATATATATTCATACTGTGTATGTGCATACTTATATATACAATGCTACCGTGCTGCTTAAATGAGTTCATCCTCACCTAAAAACAAATGAGTATAAGAAGGGCCAATGAGTGCCACCTAATTGATAATGAGTTCAGGGTACAGCTAATGACCGAGCCCAAAATTCCGCCAGGAAATTAATTCACCAGATGGCTCTTTCCTCTTCATGAATACGATCACAGCTGATTTAACAGCAGAAGCAGCTTTTAATTCCTTTTCACTTGCAAATCATAACCCAGAAAAAAAGTGCAGGTGACGGGTGCAGTTGGCCGTGCGAAAAATTTTCAGACAATTTTACATTTCAAAGAAATATTCTATCATTGTAAAATGATATTGTAGTTATGTATTATAAAAAAAAGTTCAAGCTTTTCTAAAGTATGAACCATTTTCTGGAATTTGTATCCATGTAAAAATCAAATTTATTCTAATTATTTCTATTATTGAAATGACTAAAATCATTATTATTATGAAAATTATTATAATTACAATTCTTATGATTTAGCTATTACGTGTATTTCACAACTCAACACCTTTTTCGTCATCTTATTATGAAACTCAAAATTGTTTTAATTATTTTTATTATTTAAATGACTAAAATCTTTTTTATTATGAAAATTATTAAAATTAGAATCCTTATAATTCACATATTACGTGTCCTTCACAACTCAACACTATTTCTGTCATTTTATTATAAAAATCTAAATTATTCTAATTATCATTATCATTGAAAGGACTAAAATCATTATTATTATTAAAATTACCAAAGTTGCAGTTCTTATAATTTAGCTATTACGTGTCTACAACTCCTTTTATTGAAGAAGATTCTGCTCAAAATTCAAAACAGATTTTTTTAATTACCATTCAGACCTACAAATAGTTAGATTGTCTTTGACATTTCCTAGGTCAGTCTCTCTCAGTGTCTGCACAAGCATTCAATAAGGAAATTACATAAATCCGGACTTCTTTGGAATTTGAAATGAGTTCAGGATTGGTCATTTCCATATTCATATTACTGTGATTTTCGACGTAGTGGGTACTTGACTATAAAAGGTTAAAGGTTTTTCACGAGGTGCATAAAAGGACATTGTAGTATTGCAGTGTTAGCCTTTTTGTAAATTATTCTCCAATTGCACTATGAGAATTTTAAACTACTTTATGAATTATGAAATAAACTCAACAAATGTTTTTATGTTGAAAAGGCTGACCTAAGTCTTTTTATAGTTTATATGTGAAATATGTTTAAATGTTGTTATTGTTTCTGAAATATTTTATTTTAATTGTTCGTTACATCTTATATCGTTACTTATTTCCTTATCACCTTTCCTCATTGGGCTATTTTTCCCTGTTGGAGTCCTTGGGCTTTTAGCATCTTGCTCTTCCAACTAGGGTTGTAGCTTAGCTAGTGATAATAATAATAATAGAGAAATTATATTTTTTTTAATTTTGATAGGAAAGTTACTTGAGTTAAGGAACTAAGTGAACCCATATTAGTACAGAATGCCCTTCTTCATTAAGTTTTGTTGTTACCTGTAAATAAAGATATATAATATAAGTTAAAAAATAATGCTTCTAAATTTGGCTTCACTTAGTAATTCTTGGGCGAACGAAAAGTTGGATCAACAAAAGATTTTCCCGAAGACCATATAATCATCGTCAATGAATTCCTGGATTTGTCAGTCAGAATATTTATGAACATTAAGTATAAATAATCCTCTATTTATATAAATTACCAGTTTATGCAAACTATATCTAATAAGCACATGATTAATGGTAAATGAAACTGTTTTTTAATGAACATAAATCTGAGGATATTGAGGATAAATCGCTATACTTTTCCTAGGGATAATCGTCTTTCCAAAGGTATTTCTCAAACAAAATATCCATTTGTACAAGCGATATTTCAAATGGAATCGCCTGTTATCTCAGTCATTTATGCCGTCAGCTTGCCATTTATCTACGATGCTTTTCAAGTAAAACGGGTTATTCACCCTGTCATATTTCATACTGAATACATATTTTCTTTCTTTCAGTATACATAATATTTCAGGCGTTGATCTTACAGAATTATCGCTGAGATGAGATATGTCATAGAAAGTATTCTTTAACTATAATATAGAACTTCCCTGTAGCCATAAAAGATCACTCATAAAATTTTGCCGTAAAAAATGGTAATAATCCTAAAATAAATGTTGCCAAGCATATGCCGTCTTAAAAACAGATATAATGACGTAAAGGAGTGAAATAACGGTCACTAACCCGTGAAGGATAATAACAAAGTATGATAAAAAATACGGTAGCCTGTATTACTGAAATGCAGCTGAGAACAATATATTTTTTTACGAGGAATTTCCGATTAAAATTACGTTTTTTTTAACAGTGATGCTTATGTAAAACAGTTTTCCCAGCATAGACATTTTAGTTGAAGACGAATGGTAATTTTAACTTTACCAAAATAAAAAGGACTTGCTACAACCCCATTGCATGTATGATTATGTTTTCCACATAGTTTACGTAACGATTCACTAATGTCTGATAAAAGAAATCTGGGAAATAATCTTATCAGATACTCTTGGTTTTATATATTGAATTATAATAGCGGAGTTGCAAGATATGGTAGAGTATTGAAAGTATTCAAATGTATTACTATTTAAAACTCTAAATACCATTAGGACCTGATGGACAGAACAAGAGTCGGACGTTTGTAATAGGCTCCCATATATATATATATATATATATATATATATATATATATATATATATATATATATATATATATGTATGTATGTATGTATATATATATATATATATATATATATATATATATATATATATATATATATATATATATATATATATATATATATATAGATATATATATATATGTATATATTCAAATAAGCCTTATAATTTTTATAAATTAATACCTAGATTCTCTTAACGAATCCAGACGTTAATGTATCAAAAATTAATGGCTTATTTGAATATGAAAAACACGTCTAAATGTGAAAAATTTATCATATTTATACATACACACACACACACACACACACACATATATATATATATATATATATATATATATATATATATATATATATATATATTTATTGATATTATATATATATATATATATATATATATATATATATATATATATATATATATATATATATATATGAGTATATGTCTAAAAATACCCATACAGGAATTTTAACGCACATAATATATATATAAATATATATTTATATATATATATATATATATATATATATATATATAAATATATATTTATTTATTTATGCATATATATATATATATATATATATATATATATATATATATATATATATATATATATGTATATATATATATATATATATATATATATATATATATATATATATATATATATATATATATCTATTATTATTATTATCATTATTATTATTATTATTATTATTATTATTACTATCCAAGCTACAACCCTAGTTGGAAAAGCAAGATGCTATAAGCCCAGGGGCTCCAACAGGGAAGAATAGCCCAGTGAGGAAAGGAAATAAGGAAATAAATAAATGAAGAAAACAAATTAACAATAAATCATTCTAAAATAAGTAACAACGTCAAAACAGACATGCCATAGGCCTATGTAAACTATTAACAACATCAAAAACAAATATGTCATAAATAAGCTATAAAAAGACTCATGTCCGCCTGGTCAACAAAAAAGCATTTGCTCCAACTTTGAACTTTTGAAGTTCTACTGATTCAACCACCCGATTAGAAAGATCATTCCACAACTTGGTAACAGCTGGAATAAAACTTCTAGAGTACTGCGTAGTATTGAGCCTCGTGATGGAGAAGGCCTGGCTATTAGAATTAACTGCCTGCCTAGTATTACGAACAGGATAGAATTGTCCAGGGAGATCTGAATGTAAAGGATGGTCAGAGTTATGAAAAATCTTATGCAACATGCATAATGAACTAATTGAACGACGGTGCCAGAGATTAATATCTAGATCAGGAATAAGAAATTTAATAGACCGTAAGTTTCTGTCCAACAAATTAAGATGAGAATCAGCAGCTGAAGACCAAACAGGAGAACAATACTCAAAACAAGGTAGAATGAAAGAATTAAAACACTTCTTCAGAATAGATTGATCACCGAAAATCTTGAAATACTTTCTCAATAAGCCTATTTTTTGTGCAATTGAAGAAGACACAGACCTTATATGTTTCTCAAAAGTAAATTTACTGTCGAGAATCACACCTAAAATTTTGAAAGAGTCATACAAATTTAAAGAAACATTATCAATACTGAGATCCGGATGCTGAGGATCCACCGTCCTTGACCTACTTACAATCATACTTTGAGTTTTGTTAGGATTCAATTTCATACCCCATAATTTGCACCATGCACTAATTTTAGCTAAATCTCTATTAAGGGATTCACCAACCCCAGATCTACATTCAGGGGATGGAATTGATGCAAAGAGAGTAGCATCATCTGCATATGCAACAAGCTTGTTTTCTAGCCCAAACCACATGTCATGTGTATATAGTATGAAAAGTAATGGGCCAAGAACACTACCCTGTGGAACACCGGATATCACATTCCTATAATCACTATGGTGCCCATCAACAACAACTCTTTGAGATCTATTACTTAAAAAATCAATAACAATGCTAAGAAACAACCCACCCACTCCCAACTGTTTCAGTTTGAAAACAAGGGCCTCATGATTAACACGGTCAAAGGCAGCACTAAAATCAAGGCCAATCATACGAACTTCCCAACCACAATCAAGGGATTTCTGTACAGCATTGGAGATTGTGAGAAGGGCATCACATGCTCCAAGGCCTTTACGAAAACCAGATTGCAAACTAGGGAGTAGATGATTACCTTCAGCAAACCTATTAAGACGTTTTGCCAGAAGACGTTCAAAAACTTTAGATAATATGGGAGTTATGGAAATTGGGCGGTAATCTGTGGGAATTGAGCTACCACAAACACATTTACATAGAGGAGTAAGATTACCAATTCTCCAACAAGTGCTAAAAGCTCCTCTTCTTGCTAACTTGCGCAAAATAACAGATAACTTTGGAGCTAAGAAATCTGGTGTCTTTATAAAAAACAAAGGAAACATACCATTTGGGTCTACATCTCCATAGGCATCAAGTTCCACTAACAGAGCTTTAATCTGACGAGATCGAAAAGCTAAAATAGTTAGTTTAGCCTCAGGAAAACAGGAATGAGGAAGTTCAAGTTTTTCATTACTCTGTTTACTGTCAAAAACATCAGCCAAAAGGGTTGCCTTTTCCTTTGGACAGTGAGTGACTGAGCCATCTGGTTTAAGTAAAGGAGGAACTGTTGCATCTACACCAAAGAGTGCATATTTAAGGGTAGACCACCATTTATGTTCCTGAGTTGTACTAGAAAGTGTTTCTTTTATGGTTAAATTGTACTCCTTTTCAGTTGAAGCATAAACTCTGTGAGTATATTTATGTTTTAGTATGTTCAATAAAGTTTGATATGATAAACAGAAAAGTTAGTTATCATCTTATACTAGCTAAAATTATTCAAGTAATATTAAAAACAAAAAACTAAGATTCACAAAATAACCCTTAAAAAACCAGTAAAAATAAAGAAATAAACCCCGAAGCAAAACCAGGGAATTGAAAAACAAGTCAAAATGCAAAGAAAAATACTTAGGAAAAGAAGAAAGAAAAAGATACTCATGAAAAAGTAGAAGAGGGAAAAGGAAAACAAGGGAGAGCCAAAAGAAAACAAAGTGTATAAAAACAAACAATCGAGAGAGAGAGAGAGAGAGAGAGAGAGAGAGAGAGAGAGAGAGAGAGAGAGAGAGAGAGAGAGAGAGAGAGAGAGAAACTCTTGAAGCAGGGAGATAAAATGGGTTTATAATCCACTTGGGTGACATTTTGCAGAGACTGTCATTATCTTTTGGTAATCTCAAAGGATCTTAGAAATTATTATTATTATTATTATTATTATTATTATTATTATTATTATTATTATTATTATTATTATTATTATTATTGTTGTTGCGATTATTATTATTATTATTATTATTATTATTATTATTATTATTATTATTATTATTTTTAGTGTTATTATTATTATTATTTTCATTATTATTATTGTCATTATTATTATTATTATTATTATTATTATTATTATTATTATTATTATTATTGTTGTTGTTGTTGTTGTTATTATTATTATTATTGCTATTATTATTATTATTGTTATCATTATTATTATTTTTTATTATCATTACTGTCATTATTATTATTATTATTATTATTATTATTATTATTATTATTATTATTATTATTATTATTATTATTATTAACATTATTATTATTATTATTATTATTATTATTATTATTATTATTATTATTATTATCATTATCATTATTACCAGCTAAGCTATAACCCTAAATGGAAAAGCAATGTGCTATAGGCCTAAGGGCTCTAATAGGGAAAAAATAGCCAGTGAGGTAAGGAAATAAGGAAACAAATGAATGATTTTAAATATTGAAAAATTGAAATAGAATATTCTAAAAACAGTAATAACATCAAAACATATTTCATATGTATGTTCTCTTGCTTGAGGGTACACTCGGGCACGCTATTCTATCTAATTTCTCTTTCTCTTGTTTTGTTAAAGTTTTTATAGTTTATATAGGAAATATTTGTTTTAATTTTATTGCTATACTTAAAATACTTTATTTTTCCTTTTTTTTCCTTTCCTCACTGAGCTTTTTTCCCTGTTAGAGCCCCTGGGCTAATAGCATCCTGCTTTTCCAACAAGGGTTGTAGCTAGGCGAGTAATAATAATAATAATAATAATAATAATAATAATAATAATAATAATAATAATAATAATAATAATAATAATAATAATATAAAATGACTGACATAAAATATTCTATAAGGTCTGGCAAAACTTTGTGATTTATGCTAATAGTCACTTATTGTCTTCCATCCTTAATATAATTAAGATTTTTATTCTGCCTTTCAATATATCATGAAATACAAAGTGGTAGTTATGATGCGGTTATTAGCAAAATTACCTCTTAAGATGAAAAGAATTTACCTTTGATTAACAGTTAAAAAAAGATTATTTGATAGAGTTGAGAAGAATTTAATATGTGAATCATATCACAGTTATTTATTCCTTGAGATAGTGATTGTATTTCCACTCATGAAATAATCTCACTTCTCTGAGACATCCAGAACAAAATGAGCATTCTACATTCAAAACACAAAACAAAACGAAAGAAAGACAAATAAATGTGTAATTTTGGATGGAAAAGGCTGAAGGGACAAGCAACATCCTTCTTCTCAAAACACAGTTAAAAGAAAAAAGACAAAGAATGAAATAGCCTTAAGAGTTTGAAACAGTTTGAAAAGGAAAGGCAGCAAACCAAAAATAAAACAAGAAAAGGGAATGCAAACAATGAAATACAATCAGATTCAGGTATTCAAAAGGAGTGGAGAAAACATGATAGGATATGACCCGGAGGAAACAGGAAATGAAACAGGAAATAAACCAGGGATAGACGAAGGGATGCTTTCAGATACAATGCTGTCGGGAAAAAGGATGAGGTAAGCCGAATACAGATGATTTCCATAGAAATAGACAGAAAATAATGATGAGTGAATAAGAAGAGAAGGATTTCGATACGAAAGAAGATGAACAGAGAGAAACAATTAAAGAAATTGGCAGTAGGTTGGCCAGGGTACCAGCCACCTGTTGAGATACTACCACTAGAGAGTTATGGGATCCTTTGACCGGCCAGACAAAACTACATTGGATCATTCTCTCTGGTTATGATTCATTTTCCCTTTGGCTACGCATACACTGAATAGTCTGGCATATTCTTTACCTATTCTCCTCTGACCTCATGCATCTGACAACACTGAGATTGCCAAACAGTTTTTCTCGCCCAAGGTGTCAACTACTGCACTGTAATTGTTCAGTAGCTATTTTACTCTTGGTAAGGGTAGACGAGACTCTTTGGCTATGGTAAGCAGCTCTTCTAGGAGAAGGACACTCCAAAATCAAACCATTGTTTTCTAGTCTTGGATAGAGCCATAGCCTATGTACCATGGTCTTCCTCTGTCTTGGTTTTGAGTTTTCTTTCTAGAGGGTGCAGTCGGGCACACTATTCTATTCTAAATCTAGTCCCCTTGTTTTGTTAAGGTTTTTATATTTTATATAGGAAATATTTATTTTAATGTTGTTATTATTCGTGAAATAATCTATTTCCTTTCCTCATTTGGCTATATTCCCTGTTATGGCCCCTGGGCTTATAGCACCCTGCTTTTCCAACTGGAGTTGTAGCTCAGTAAGTAATAATAATAATAACAATGATAATAATAATAAAACCTCGATAACTTAGAGCATTAGCATGAGGCAATAATCGATTCCTTTCATAGACATCGTCTTCTTCCATAAAGAATAACCCGAGATTAAAACATTAAGTCTCGCTTTTGTTTCAAACACGAATTGGAGTTTGTGTTTTCTTCCAATTAGAAAAGGTTAACTCTCAGCTTAGCTTTCGATTAGAATATAACCACAATTTCCTTTTTAATAGAAAAAAATATATCAGGGCTATTTTATTTAGTGTATAAGCTTTTTGTTTCTTAGAAGAAAAGACCAACTATGGGCTTAGATTCCTTTTAGAGTAGATCAAGTTTTCACTTCCTTTTATAAAAGATGAACTTTAAACTTTAATTCTTTTAAGAATATATAATCTGTTTGTTTCATTTAATAGAATATTATCTTTAAGCTTTACTTCTATTTAGAAAATATCAATTCATTGCTTTCTATAAAAAGAATTACCTTTAAGCTTTGAGTGTATTCAGAATATATCAGATTTGTTCTTCCTATTAAAAAAAGATCAACTTTAAGCTTCATTTCTCTAAAGATTATATTAACCTTTAGCTTCCTATTATAAATAATTAACTTTAAGCTTCATATCTCTTAAGAATATATAAATTTTTTTTATTCTTATTATGAAAGATCAACTTTAAACTTCTACTCTCTTAAGAATGTGTTAAGATTTTACTTCCAATTTTGATATTCTCTCATTTTTATTCTAAATTTACCTCATAAGAAACCCATTTTCAGTTTTTCCTCAAAATGAAAGGGTAATCTTTTTCTCTAGTTTCATATTAACAAAGGATATCTTTCTGTTTTTCCTCATATTAGAAATTATCTCATTTCTATTCTACCTCATAAAATAAACTATTTTCTGTTTTTCCTTAAGAAGAAAGTATAATCTTTTTCTTTCGTTTCATATAAATAACGATTTTTTTTTTTTGCCTATCATTAGAAATGCTCATTTCTATTTTACCTCATAAAATATCTATTTTTTGTTTTTCCTCAAAAAGAAAAGGTTTTCTTTTTTTCCTGTTTCATATTAACAATTGGCATTTTTCTGCTTTTCCTCGTATTAGAAATTATCTCATTTGCCTTTTACCTGATGAAAAATCTATTTTATGTATTGCCTCAAATAAAAATGGCAATATTTTTCTTTCGTCTCATATTAAAAAAGATCTATTTTCTGTTTTTCATCATATCAAAAATTATATCATTTCTATTTTACCTCACAAAAGAATCTATTTTCCATTTTGCCTCAAATAGAAAAGAATTTTTTTTCTATTGTTTCATATTAAATAAGATAAATTTTCTGCTGTCCCTCATATTGAAAATTTTCTCATTCCTATTTCACCTCATAAAAATCTATTTGAAAATTATCTTATGTCTATTTCACCTCATAAGAGAATCTATTTTCGGTTTCATATTAAAAAATACCAACTTGCAGTTCGTCCTCATGTTAGAATCCCCGGTCCATTCTCCCACTCTTCTCCGTTCGTCATTTGGGAATCCTTTATCCTTTATCCTTTATCCTTTATCCTGGTCCCTAAAACCTCCTGCATGTTACACCGAAATCCTCTGTATGCAAATCTCCATGAGAGGACCCAGACGATGATGTCAGGATTTGTTGATATTTGTACAAGAGTCCCGAATGAAATCAGAGGATTCAGAGGAGGGTTTGAGCTCTGCTGGCCGGTAAATCCCTCCTCTTTATTTTTTGTGATTGTGCATTTTCATTGCGATAATTGGGTCTCTTCGTTTAGCCTTTATTCTATGAAAGGTTATGAATTATTATTATTATTATTATTATTATTATTATTATTATTATTATTGTTATTATTATTATTATTATTATTATTATTATTATTATTATTATTATGGCTGTTATTATTATTATTATTGTTATTATTATTATTATTACTATTATTATTATCATTATTATTATTAATATTATTATTACTAACTAAGTCACAACCTTAGATGGAAAGGTAAGATGCTATAAGCCCAAGGGTTTAAACAGGGAAAAATAGCCCAGTGAGGAAACAAAATAATTAAATAAATAAACAAGAGAAGTAATGAAGAGTCATTCTCAGGTACTGTATCTGAAAAGAGAAATTTTGCAAAGTGTAGATTTTAAACTCTCTATGATTCTCCATTTATGTCGGAACCTTCGAACACCTGAGTACCTTTTATTTCCTGGCTGGGAGAGATATTGCTTCCTCAAGGATTGCAATTCTGTTTCTTAATTTCCTTTGGCGTCTTTTGCTAGCATTGTTTTATGCAAGGACTTGTACGTGACTCATCTGGATATCAAGGATAGGTGAGACTTGAGTCTTCGACTTTTCTCTGCGCAGAAGAGAGAGAGAGAGAGAGAGAGAGAGAGAGAGAGAGAGAGAGAGAGAGAGAGAGAGAGAGAGAGAGAGAGAGAGGAGAGGAGAAGGCAGCTTTGTCTTTAAATTCACTTTTTAAGTCTATTTGCAGTCTCTTCAGAAACGATTTTATTGAGAGAGAGAGAGAGAGAGAGAGAGAGAGAGAGAGAGAGAGAGAGAGAGAGAGAGAGAGAGAGAGAGAGAGAGAGAGAGAGAGGCAGCTTTTTCATCACTGTGACACATTACAGACCTCTATTATCCTCTGTAAATTCACGTTATAAGTCTAATTTCAGTCTTCAGAAACGTTGTTATTCACCGAGAGAGAGAGAGAGAGAGAGAGAGAGAGAGAGAGAGAGAGAGAGAGAGAGAGAAGGCAGCTTTGTCTCTAAATACACTTTATAAGAAGTCTATTTTCAGTCTCCTCAGAAAGGTTGCTATTTTTACATTTTGATCAGGCGTTTTTATGTCATTTTTCTCTCTGTTATATAAAATAATGGCGTATATAATATGATGAATAAATAGCATTACATTTTACATTTACCAATGCGAAAAACATACTTGAAATTGTTTATTAATATTCCATAGTTGAATTTTAAACAAGAATCTATATTTTCACGCGATGTGTCATTAATCAAAATCTGTTGGTCTATATAAAATGTAATAAACTATTTTATGGAATCAATATAATTAACGTAAGTCGATGATTGAATCACTGAACTGAAGGGTTGTAACATCTCATTTGAATCTCTCTCTCTCTCTCTCTCTCTCTCTCTCTCTCTCTCTCTCTCTCTCTCCTCTCTCTCTCTCTCTCTCTCTCTCCATCTTTTCTCCACTAACGTCTCCGCTAAGATTCGTCCAAAATATGTGTGAAACGACGTGCAATCGGTTAAATTGAGCAATTCTCCTTCAATTATCGGGGAGAAGAAGAATCCGCTGAAGCCTCGTATGAAAAGACTGTAGTGAATTTTTAGCGCCAACTGTAGCCGGGAAAGTCTTTCCAAAGAACTGCAATTCAAGCTGATCCTCGTCTAGACAGGATGAGATTAGTTATGATCTTCTCCTTATAACAAAAGTCTTTTTCATTCATTATCGTAAAGTTTAAAGATCTGTCATGTACGAAAGAACCAAAGATAAGGGCAATGCGCAGATGCACGATTTACTAGAGACCGAAATATAATACACATAATTAACAAGTTATGGTGGAATATTTGAAACGTCCCTGCCTGGCATTGGCCGAACTGGAGTTCGAGTCCCGCTCAAGCTCGATAGTTTCTTGTAGTGTCTGTAGTCTCACCATCCTTGTGAGCTAAGAATGGAATTTTGTGAGCAACTATAGGTCTACCTGCTGAGTCATCAGCAGCTATTGCCTGGCACTACCTGGTCCTAGCCTGGTTAGATGGAGAGCTTGGGCGCTGATCATAAGTATATATGGTCAGTCTCTCGGGCATTGTCGCTGTCCCTTGCTTCTGCCTTCCATTAACGGGCTTTAAGAACCATTAAACTGCCTCTCCCCCCAATAGGTTGACCTTTACGCGCCACCTGAACCCCCATCCAAAACTCACTTGGACGGTAAGATTATGTTTCCCGGGAAAATTTATCACGTCGTGAGCTAGGCTTAATCTGTTCTAATCATCATAATTATTTTTCTCTCTTTCCTTCAGTTAAGTGAAATTCTCTTGTTTTCCCTTCTATTTTTAGAAACTATTTGATACTCGTGTACGCGACCCGTCATAAATGGCGGTTCGATATTCAGGTAGATATACACATACACACGCACGCACACACACACACACACACACACAGATTAAACCCTTCTCACCCCTAACCCTTTCCTAACTACAACCCGGTGGTTCTGCAATTTGTGGGAAATTGTGGGTTCCAAGTGTACCTCTCGAGGTAACCTGTCTCTCTACTGTCGCTTGATAGGAAAGAAATATATTTGTATACAAAGCCAGGCACTTGCTACTATACTATTTTATACTATATTTTACTATATCATTCAATATTCTATTATATTATACTATAGTCTACTACTGCATATTACACTATATTCTACTAAATTATTTTCTTTGAAATAATTGTTGGAATGAAAAAATGAAAGACGCATGGATGCTTCATGAAATGTATGTGTGACGTAAATTGTTTATTTTTCTTAAGTTTTCATCTTCTGAATCCAGCAATTAACAGCGTTTTGTCAGGTATAGCGTTCAATGACCCTTTGTGTTCGAGTGTTTAGGATATGCCTTTGGGTCTCTTGCATCAATCCATGCTAGTGAAGTGTAAATCCATTTTTTTAACTTTACTATTGATTTTAAATGACAACTGGAGATTAAAACTGTATCAAAGTTTTGGACCTTCCGATATTCTGTGGGATTGAGAGACCTGAAAGAAATATAGAAATAAAAAGGTTTCTTAATATTGTAATGGAAAGGCCTTTTATACTTTTTGTAGATTGCCTGGCACTTCCGGCCAAACACGGGCTCTTAAAAGGTTTAAAGGCCACTCATGAATGAGGATGCGAGAGATTCTTAAACAAAATGGGATAAAAATTAGAGGACACAAAGTTGATTATAAGCATGATGTTGAAGAAGAAGAAAAATAGGACACAAGTTTCAAGGTGAGAGAGAGAGAGAGAGAGAGAGAGAGAGAGAGAGAGAGAGAGAGAGAGAGAGAGAGAGAGAGATAAGTTCTAGATATCAAATTTTAAAATCATTTTTTAAACACGTTTAAATCAAAGGTCCCTTGGATTAACCATTTTTTTTCCTAA
>NC_090737.1:118474170-118481670 GCF_036898095.1 Palaemon carinicauda | reverse complement strand
AAGCATCTGTAAATAGAAAGTTAGCTTTAAAGAGCCCTAATTAGTGTTTTATTTATAAATTTTTTTCATATGTTAAATTATCAAAATTCTAAACGTAAAGACATTTGACAATGAATATCTAAAAGATGCATTAATACATCATTACGATGAAACAAAAATATCTCGTATCTTCAATAGAAGAAATATTTAAGTGGAAGGCAATACATTTTTATCTTATTCCATTTTCTTGGTATTTGCTTTTTTTTTTTTTTTTTTCCCATCTGTCATCTATGAGGAAGACGGCAGTACCATTGGGAATATAAGATAAAGGGATAAGTGTGTTATACAAAAAGTGAAACACAAAAGGATGAAGAAATTCCCAAAGCCAACATCTTTTGACAACAAAATCTAATTATGAATAAAATGTGTCACTTTTCATAAGTATCATTTGATTTATTACGTAATAATAAAGATAAATGAATATGAAATATATAATAAACTATTATACAAAATATAAAAAGACCGCAAAAGTCTAAAGGGTTTTTGTTTTTTGTATTGAATTAGATATTCTAAGTCCCTGTAATATTTGGTTCATAATGCAAAGGGATATTGAAAAGGAGATCTGTAAAAAAAAAATAAAACAAAAATAAAAAAATACTTATTGCTGCTGCATTAAAAGACCAAAAACGAAGGCAATAATTTTAAATCATTTATTGGAGCATAATGGCATTATTTTTTTTTTTTATTAAAAAATATACAGTTTTACACGTTTATTTTCACAAATATATTTCTATGATACATACATTTATACTTTATTCGACAATTGTCCTTCTTACTTGTGCCTGGTGATTTTTAATTCTTAAATTATTTGAATTTATAATGACTAATGACATTTTCCATTCAATGAAAATCCATTTGGCAGCGCTGTCCCCAAACTCGGCCCTCCAACCCTATGTTGATGATTGTTAATTTGGTCACTTGTACAGGGATATGGCTTACCATTCATGTGCTCTGATGAAAAAAGGAAATACTAAACACTTTTATAAGTCAACTCAGGTTGCTTCCAATGGTATGTGAAAAATTCACACCGTTTTCTTATGAAGATATTCATTCCTAATAAGGAAACGATCGTTGGACAATTTACCAACCACCTATTCTCTAGCCTTTCCCTTCCTAACATACCTTTTTGACTTACGTGGTCGTCAAATAGTTAACTATATTAGCTGCGACAAGGTACCTCTGATGCCATCTATTGGCGGTAAAGTAAAACTCTCTACGATGTAGGAGGCGTCTGCGTTATTATGCCTTTCGGATTGTAACAGTATTGTTATTCTACGTAGTTTTTAATAAAAGTACATGTCATACCATGACCCATATCAATTATATTTTGGTTTCATAAAAAGGTTATTAAAAGTTAGATAAAATAGCCGTGTTTTCTTGATTATCTTACCAATTTCAGTACATGTGGCACACTGCTGACCACGCCCTGACCCCCAAATGCTAATTGAACTAACGATTGTTTGCTGAGGAAATATTTGTGTAACATTTATTGAGAAATCTATAATATCCTAAAAATTAAGTTGTGGCCAGGCAACAAGGAGCGTCAAGTTCACGAGCGTCTGTTTTATAGCAATTCTGTGGCAAACAAGCAACAGAAATGAAGTAATAAAAATTATATTGAGTGTATGATGGGGATAAATAGCAATTTAGAACTCTACTGCTAAGGCCATCTATTGGCCATGAAAAGAAACAATGTGAGGAGCTCTTTAATCCTTGCATTCTGTAACCTTCCATGATGTCATTTTGGTTTAAAAATGGACAAATATAGCTTACTTAATTAAAACTGAATATAATTTTTACCTTCCACAAATATTTCTACACAAGTATCAATCTGTCACCCTTTTCCAATTTAATAGAATCATTCACAAAGTACGTGTGCTGCCATCTCTTGACAAGAAGTAGAGGCACTCGGATTCTATTTAAATTTGGAGAAGTGTGTGATTACTAAAATATACTTTCATAGCAGTTTTATTTGATTAATGCATCAAAAATGTATAATTCCAATAATACTTTTTTTCTGATTTTTAGGCTTAATTTATGGTAATTATATGTACAATACAGAAAACATGTATTGCAAAAATATAAAGAGCTGATCCCAATGTTCTAAAAGAAGAGTTGGAAGTCAGCTATAGAATTTAAAACCTCAAATTTAACCAAAATATATTCATGTCCACAGCAAACACGTTGTTAGGTAATCATAAGCCCAATTATATATATCAATCCGCTATAAAGTGTACCTTATTACATGTACCAGGAGTGTAGGATTATTTTTTCGGGTGGGGGCCTAAAGTTTGAAAAGGCCCTAACGGTGGGGGTTCTAGGGGTAGCCCCCATATTTTTTTTTTTTTTTTTTAACGAGGAAACACACTAAGATGTGGTTTCCTGGCATCTGAAAGCAAATTGTAGCAACAACAAAATAATATTTTTGGACGATTTTTATGGTACCTATTACAATGTGTACACCTTCTCAATAATGAAATACGGGTAGGCTTACTTGATGAACTTATCAAAAACTAACGATGTTGTTTCTTATATATAAACTCATTCCCAGTATCGATGAAGTTAGGGCTATAAGTTTTCTAAGCCTACTATGTTTTTACTTACGTTTTATTATATCTATCATTTGTTTTTCAGTTTCGATTTTATCTTTAATTGTTTAACGGCTTTTATGTTTTAAATTTAGTTTAATTTATAGTTTACATATAATAAATATCTAATGCTTTTGTTATTATTTGTGTTATTTGTCTTTGATTTTAAACTGTGGTGATAAGGTATGAATATTAACACTTCACAAACATAGAAGAGTGTTTACAAAACGATATATATATAAGTATGTGTGTGTTATGTGTATATATATGTATATATGTGTTATATATATGTATGTATGTGTTATATATACACATACACACACAGATATATATATATATATATATATATATATATACACACACACACATATATATATATATATATATATATATATATATATATATATACACATACACACAGATATATATATATATATATATATATATATATATATATATATATATATATATACATATATATATATATATTTATATATGTATATATATATATATATATATATATATATATATATATAATATATATATATATATATATATATATATATATATATATATATATATATATATATATATATATATATATATCTGTGTGTGTGTGTGAACTAGAATATACCACTATTGGAGACTAGATGAACTGGAAGAAAAAAGCTGGACTGTGATAGGATTGAGTGAAATTAGAACTGGGGAATCTTATATAAAGTTAAAAGATGGTCACATATTTTGCTTCGAAAGACATGAAAGGAATAAAGAAAATGGAGTGGGTTTTCCTGTTAATGAAAATTGTGTAGGTAACTTTTTTTTTTTTTTAGTATCAGTGAAAGAATTACAGGATCGATTATCAAACTAAGTAAAAATTATAAAAGGAAGATCATTCGAACATATCCATCAGCAACAGAGGAAGAAAGAAAAACTTTTTAAGGAAGATCTGGAGATATCTTGAGAAACATGAGACTCTATTTGCATTTGTTTTTGGTAATTTCTATGGCAAGGAAATAGATATATGTTCAAGGCTCGAGGTAAGGATGGCATGTTCATCCTTGCCAAGATTCTTGGACATGATGTATCTTACCCTGCTAGCGGTATTTTTAGCTTTACTTCAGAATCAGGTGTTCTGAAAGCTATCTAACTCTTAAAACAACATCTTTGCTTCTATGTTCTTTTTTTTCATTGAATATTCTTTTATTCATTATTTATTATAAACGATATTGGCGTCAATGACTTATGGCAAGGTAGGTCAAAAGAAGAGAGGAGAATCAGCAGTAAGCAAATTTGGAGTAGGCACAAGCAATGACTGAGGAGACATGCTTGTAAAATTTGCTGAAAATAAACAACAATCTAAAATTCATGAACACCTTTTTTTTATCCTATAAAAATGGACACAGAAAATGGACATGGAGAAGCCCATAGGTAGAAGCGAAAAATAAAATAAATTTTATTATCCGTGAAAAAAGTTGATTTATTTAAAGATACCATAGTTTTAAACTTGTGAAATTCAAGTACTATAGAGTTGTGAGGAATAAAATTTGTCTATGTCTAAGGAAAGAAAGAAAAATATTAACAAAGAAAATAAACAGTCTTGTAATAAGAGAAATATATGATGAGTTTAGTTTATCAATACACAATAGGTACGCCTATTTACATGAAATGGAAGCAAATAAATACAAAATGAATAATAGCTTAACAAAATTTGTATTAGAATCAGCACTGAGATAAGTGGAAAAGTTTTTAAACAAGATCAAGGAAAACTATCAAGAAGTGCCAAAAATCTAATAGAAGAAAGAGTGGAAAAAGGGTAAAATCCAAGAGAGATTAAATATAATTAGCAAAACAATCCAAAACAACAAACAAACAAGCTAAAAATACGAGACATTCGTAAACACATTCAGACCAAATTTGAGGAGAAACTAAAGAAACGAAGAAAAATCAAGTTAATGATAAAAAGACTTGGAACAGTTTGCCAGTAGATATTTGCTTTAACGGATGAAAATGGATATTTTATCAAAAGAGCTGGTGTGATAAAAAGTGCAAAGGACTTCTATAATGCTATGCAATATAAGAAATAACTTTTCCAATAGAAATAATGAAACATCTGAGCCGGTACAAATATTAACAGCATAAGTAGGAAAAAAAGTACATTAAAAGACATGAAAAGAGACAAAGCAGAAGAAAATGGTCAAACAAAGGATTTCATAATAGATGGAGGATATTTCATAGTAGTAAATCTCTCTGAACTTTACAACAAAGTTTTGAAAAAAAAATTGTCATTATATTATTTCATAAAAAGAAAAACACTAAAGACCTGAAAAATTACCGCCCAATAAGTTTACTCTCAGTAATATATAAAATGTTTACAAAGTTCATATTTGGCCACATGGGAAGAAAGCTAGACTTTAATCAATCAAGATAGCAGGCAGGTTTTAGAAGCGTATAATAAACAACTGACTTTATCCATGTTATTAACCAGCTAATTGAATAATCAACTTAGTATGATAAACCACTATATGTGGAATTTAAAGACTGAGTAAGCTTGTGATTCTATCAAAACTTTAACAGTTATGAAAGCCCTTCAAGGAAGAGGAATAGATGATACTTATGGTAGAGCATTTGAAGATACCTAAATGGATAGCGTAATAATCCTAAAAATACATATATTTAGTGAAAAAAATTCAATTGAGAAAAACAGTGAGACAAGGAGACCCTATCTCTCCTAAATCATTTGCAGCATGCTCAAAGGAAGATTTTAAGAATTTAGATTGAGAAAATGTAGGAATTAACATTAATGAGGAATACCTTTACACCTTAAGATTTGCATATGAATCAAGGAAGGAACTGCAAAAGATGATAGAAGATTTGAATAAATTATGAAGAAATGTAGGACTAAAAATGAATATGAGCGAAACTATGATAATATTCAATGACAATACAGAGACAACACAATGGCAAAGGACGAATTAATGAATATACGTACTTAGGACAGACAGTAAATATTTCCAAAGGACATGAGACCGAAATTAAAAGATTGGATAAACATGGGATGAAGAGCTGTTGGTAAACAAAAAGATATTTTCAGACAGACATCAAGTTAAATGCCAGGACATGCAAGCAAGAATGTCAAAAATTCAAACAAAATTTCAGGTTTATACAGGTTAGTTTATCAGTGCAGTGATGAACGATTGATAAGATAAAAAGCAAAACTGTTGTAGTGTACGAGCGTGTATGAAACACGTGCGGTACAATATATATATATATATATATATATATATATATATATATATATATATATATATATATATATATATATATATATATATATATATACTGTATATATCTGTATATATATATATATATATATATATATATATATATATATATATATATATATATATATATATATATATTTACACATAAAAATATATATGATTATATATATGCACACACCCTCACACATACACACATATATGTATATATGCATGTATATATAATTATATAATTGCATATATTTAATTCATGTATCGTTATATGATTATACGTAATATATATATATATATATATATATATATATATATATATATATATATATATATATATATATATATATATATATATACGTGCTTATACTGTATATATATATATATATATATATATATATATATATATATATATATATATATATATATATATATATGTATATATATATATATATATATATATATATAAAAATATATATATATATATATATATATATATATATATATATATATATATATATATATATATATGTGTGTGTGTATATATATTTATATATACTATGTAAATATATACAGATAATCAGAATAATTCCTCACCTTAACATGGAAATGCATGTTAATAAAATCTTTATATTCGAGATTGGTTTTGAATGATAATTCTTATGAAGAATAAGTTATTAAATCTATGTAATTTAATGTCTTTGAATCTTTCACGAGTTACTAAATTTACGAATCATATTATCTTTTAATATTTTCTGAAGTAAAAGATAGAAAAGAAAATTTCTGGCCAAAAGGGGGTTTGGCCCCATTTTTTTTTTTCTAGAAAGAGAAGTCACCGATATTTTCAACCGTACATTTTCCTTCTTATTTTTCCTTGCGTTGTAGGACACTCATCGTATGTGCAACGCATATCTATAGTATTTCATCCTTATCTTCACCGTATGTTATCCATATCGCCTCAGTATCTCATCTGCATCTCTACAGTGTCTTATCTGTATCTGCATCGTACCTCAACCATATCTCTCTCGTATATCATCAATATCTTCATCGAATCTCTGCCATATCTCTATTGTATCTCAAACGTATTTCCATCATATCTTATACGCATTCCCCTCGTTCATCTATCGTATCTCAACCGTATCTCCATCGTATCTCAAACGTATCTCCATTGTATCTCAAATGCAGCCCCCTTGTATCTAATCCATATCGCCATCGTATCTCAACCGTATCTCCACCGTATCTCACCCGTATCTCCATTGTATCTCAAACGTATCTCCATCGTATATTCCTGTTGTTGACGTAATTTTACCTTGTCCTAGTCCCACTAATTGTTCTCATATTACTTACTGCGGTTGTATAATGACCCTAATGAGTAACTTAGAAATCGAAGAAATATCTGCTATTTTGGAGACCTTTCCATTTATTGAGGACTGGTGTCTCAGAACCACATTAATCAGGGCCTCATTTTGAAGATCTTCATATTTCCCGTTCAGTGGGTTCCATCCAGTTCTTCATTCTTTAAAGGTTTAAAGGTTTAAGGTCACTCCTGAATGGCTGAGGCAAGGGCCAGTGAAATTACCCTATCAAGCAGGACAATGCCCTAG
>NC_090737.1:118454170-118469170 GCF_036898095.1 Palaemon carinicauda | reverse complement strand
GGAAAAGTAGGATGCAATAAGCTCAAAGTCTCCAACAGGGAAAAATAGCCCAGTGAGGGAAGGAAATAAAGAAATAAACAACAACGTTTACATTATATATATATATATATATATATATATATATATATATATATATATATATATATATATATATATATACATATATATATATATATATATATATATATATATATATATATATATATATATATATATATATATATATATATATATAAAGGTAGATCTATGAAATAGACATTCCCTATATAAGACCCCCAACAGTACATACGCCGGTGTGCATACAGTATACCTAATGACCCACAATTTTCAAGAGATACAAAGACTTCAAAACATCTTATCACTCTCGTGTGATAATTCAGTAACTAAGGAGATGAAACTAAGTCTCGTGAGATACAGTAAATACTGGATAAGACGGAACAGAGCGAAGATGTAACCAGTTAAAACCGGATAGGTCAAAAGGAGAGATTCAGTCATTATGATTCATGAATTTATCGGGTGTGAGATTTTTAATGTTATTTTCTTTCAAATATTAGAATGCTTGCTCTCTCTTTCTTTCTTTCTCAAAGAAAAGGAGGACATTTGGAAAAAAATAGTTCTTAATATCTATTTTAAATGTATGGTGTGAGATTTTTAACCTTATTATCATTTAACTAATAAAATGTCTGCTCTCTTTCCATCCCTCTCAAACACAAGGTAGATATTTATAAAAGAAGTTCTAAATAAATATTTGTTTTAAATCTCTGAAACGAGTAAAATGAGATTAAAGCCAACTCATTACTAATGTGATTAAACACAACTTGGTACTATTGATCGGAATCAAAGAGAATAAGAAAATGAATAGGCTAAATAGTATTTAAAATAATGGAAAATTTAATTATCTAAAAGTACTTTGTTTTAGGTACTAATATAAATAATAACATATTAAGTACACTGGCGCAAACTATTTTATCTTATTTCTCTTCATCTTGTTTTGTTAAAGTTTTTATAGTTGATGTAGGATATATTTATTTTAATGTTATTACTGTTTCCTTGTTTCCTTTTCTTACTGGGCTATTTTCAGTGTTGGGGCCCCTGGGCTTATAGCATCCTTCTTTTCCAACTAAGGTTGTAGCTTAGTAAACAACAACAATAATAATAATAATAATAATAATAACAATAATAATAATAATAATAGAGATTGAAAATAATTAGATTTAGAAAAACCTCGAAAAACGAAAGGTGTTGAAAGAAAGGCTTATCTGACATAGATAAAACTGAATTACTATGATATGGCAACTTAAGAGGAAAAGTATAATCAGTTCGACCCCTATAACCCAATCTGATAAAAATATCTTATTTACCTAATATCTTTATTACATATATTTTCCCTACTGAAAAGTAACGTAACCGTAATCTTTGAAATATGTTTATTCATGAATGTTTATGAATATATTTTGCTTTTCGAAGAGCAGAAGAACTTCACTAAATATCACAATGCTTTGATATTTAGGGTTTAAAGCTTAATAAAACTCGTTATTAATAATTGTATCAATCCATGTGAGTTAATCGTTAATCTGAAGGGGATTTATGAAAGCAAAGATAATTAATTTATTTCTAATTGTACAATGCAAAGTAAAATGTTTGCATTGGCTTATTAAGGTTGCTATGACTTGCAGAAAACTGCCTTGCTCGTAGTTACATTGTTTGAATTTCTCGTCCATAAGTTGTTGTGGCCTCATTGGTAACTTCTCTGACTGGTGATTGCCATTCGAGGGTTCAAGTTCCCCTCAGACTTGTTAGTTTCTTTAGTGTCTGCAACCTTACCATCCTTGTAAGCTAGGGATGGGGTGTTTGGGGGAGCCTATAGGTCTATCGGCGGAGTCATCAACAGCCATTGCCTGGCCCTCTTTGGTCTTAGCTTGGTCGGAGAGTGGGCTTGGGTGCTGATCATATGATATAAGGTCCATCTCTATGGCATTGTCTTGCTTGATAAGCCAATGTCACTGTACCTGGCCTCTGGCATTCATGAGCGGCCTTTAAACCTTTAATTGGACTCGTTTAGTACTCAAGTTTTTCTATGACATTGCTAAAGGTATTATGTGTTTAATGTAGGTCTAAAGAGAAACAATTATCCTTTGATGGTTTCTTAGGAGATTAATCAAACCGTCTATTTATGGTTTATTTTCAATTGAGTTAATTTTCATGTTAATTAAAATTATCAAAGAATTGTATTAACTAATTGTAAACTACTTAAAGTCCATTAATGGAAAAATATTCTATTTCAGTTATATAAACTTGGTTGAGGGTATACTCGGGCAGATTATTCTATTTCATTTTTCTTACTCCCGTTCTGTTAATATTTTTATAGTTTATATAGGAAATATTAATTTAATGTTACTGTTCTTGAAATGTTTTATTTTTTCCTGTTTCCTTTCCTCATTAGGCTATTTTTCTTGTTGAGCCCCTCGGCTTATAACATCCCGCTTTTCTAACCAGGGTTGTATTTCAGAAAGCAATAATAATAATAATAATAATAATAATAATAATAATAATAATGATAATAATAATAATATTCTATACAATTGCATTTAGAAAAGCGAAAAGCAACACAGAACTAATCCCTAAATTGCATAAACAATGTTAGTAATCCTGATATCTTATTAACTTATAACTTAATAGTATTTTAAGTTTCTGTTTTAGCCAATGTCACTGTACCTGGCCTCTGGCATTCATGAGCGGCCTTTAAACCTTTAATTGGACTCGTTTAGTACTCAAGTTTTTCTATGACATTGCTAAAGGTATTATGTGTTTAATGTAGGTCTAAAGAGAAACAATTATCCTTTGATGGTTTCTTAGGAGATTAATCAAACCGTCTATTTATGGTTTATTTTCAATTGAGTTAATTTTCATGTTAATTAAAATTATCAAAGAATTGTATTAACTAATTGTAAACTACTTAAAGTCCATTAATGGAAAAATATTCTATTTCAGTTATATAAACTTGGTTGAGGGTATACTCGGGCAGATTATTCTATCTCATTTTTCTTACTCCCGTTCTGTTAATATTTTTATAGTTTATATAGGAAATATTAATTTAATGTTACTGTTCTTGAAATGTTTTATTTTTTCCTGTTTCCTTTCCTCATTAGGCTATTTTTCTTGTTGAGCCCCTCGGCTTATAACATCCCGCTTTTCTAACTAGGGTTGTATTTCAGAAAGCAATAATAATAATAATAATAATAATAATAATAATGATAATAATAATAATATTCTATACAATTGCATTTAGAAAAGCGAAAAGCAACACAGAACTAATCCCTAAATTGCATAAACAATGTTAGTAATCCTGATATCTTATTAACTTATAACTTAATAGTATTTTAAGTTTCTGTTTAGGGAAATTCCTAGTTAGAATTTCCATAGGAGACAATAAATATTTCATATCCAAAGCAATCTTCCCACACCACGACCCCCCCCTCTCTCTCGCTCTCTCTCTCTCTCTCTCTCTCTCTCTCTCTCTCTCTCTCTCTCTCTCTCTCCTATGACCCTTCTCTCTCCCGCCATGACTCTCTCTCTCTCTCTCTCTCTCTCTCTCTCTCTCTCTCTCTCTCGGAATCCGGATGAAACAGGCCCATTAGTCTGTTTGGCGCACCTGCTGATACGATGGTGTCTCACTAAACCGAAATCAAGATTACCTTATCTCTGAGACACGATGCGTTCGTTAAACCTCTAAATCTCTCTCAATCACTTGATGAAAATCTTTCGTCTTTTGCTTAAAGTATATTCATTTGGGCTTTCTTATTTTCAAGACATCAAATACAGAGATAAAAATCTATTCATTATTATTTTTACTCGGAAAATTTATCATTTCATTTTGGTAGATATTTTGTCAATGCTGCAAATCTCCAAAGCAGTTTATTAATCTCATTGATTTGATCAGGAGGAAAATAAAAACATTGATGGTAAATCCTATAATACAAATGGACTTTGCTTGATTTAAAAAAAAAATAAACACTTGAATTTCCGATATATACTATTTTCAGCAGATGCTGTCATTAGAGAGAAGCTAAATCCATTAATCATTAAAAGCATTAAGAACAGATTTTAGCTATAATTATATGTAACGGTGAACGAACCGAACAAGAAAGAACTTCCACTGCTTCCTATGATAAGGTTTTCTCTTTAACTTATCAATTGTACTAACTATGTTGTCTAAGAAAAGTCTTCTCAATATTAACTATGATTTCACGCATAACTACACGAAACCAATTTATAAACAAAGTATTTTCTCTTCTAATTAATTCTTTGATAAAAATTTTAGAGGAATCTTTATCTATAACTTTTAAGGCCATCAGTTCCAGCAGACCAACACCCAGAGAGGGATTATAAGTCTTTAGAATTAGCCATAATTTCACGCAAAACTAAACGAAACACATTTATAAACAATTAGTTTTTTTGTAAGTAATTCTTTGTTAAAGATTCTACATAAATCTTTATTTATAACTTTTGAAACCATCAGTTCCAGCAGACCAACATCACAAATGGGATTATAAATATCAAGGAAACCTTCTATGGCCGCTTCTAATTCCAGACGGCGAGCCCCCAACGAATAACTTCATCTGCTTAGTTTGCGTTTTTGAAAAGGGTCTTCCTCGCATACCTTCCTCTAAGCTTCCCCCTCCTGTAACAATGGAGCTGAGCCGAGTCTCTGGCGCAGGAGGAAATTCAAATTAGATAGAGATATAGAGGGGAAGGAAACTGGCATCTGCTATGGAGGAACCTGACATTTTTCAAACGGGGGAAAATAAAAAGTTGGGTGAAAGGATTGAGATAGAGAGCCGTGAGATATCAGTTGTGTACTGCTTACATATTTCTACGGTTTTTTTTTATAGAGTTTCTGCTTATGTTAGGAAACGTTGCAATTTGTAAAGAGGATATAAGTTCTTGATGGATTATAAAAACTGTTCAAAACATTTGCAATGAACACAATGATAACATTCTTTTGGTTTGGAAAAACTATATGGTTTTACACACACACACACGCATTTATATATACACACATATATGAATATATAAATTCACATTTACATATATATATATATATATATATATATATATATATATATATATATATATATATATATATATATATATATGTATATATATATATATATATATATATATATATATGTATATATATATATATATATATATATATATATATATATATATATATATACATTTGTGTGTGTGTGTATATATGGTGGTACATACTGTATATATACATATATATATATATATATATATATATATATATATATACATATATATATATATATATATATATATATATATATATATATATATATATATATATACATAAATATATCTATCTATCTATCTGTCTATCATTATATCTATCTATCTATGAAACAATATGTATGTACAGTATATATACAGCATATCAATGACATGCCTTATGCCTCATACTCAATACCTTCTCGAACAGGAAAATATAGAGCGACCCGAATTCGCTCCACCGACTGAACTACGCAGCTGAATATTATTTATTCGAGTCGCCATCTAATTATTATGGCAGAAATCTGAGAAAAGATAAGCTTCTTAAAAAGAATGACGCAGAGAGAGAGAGAGAGAGAGAGAGAGAGAGAGAGAGAGAGAGAGAGAGAGAGAGAGATTCGCCCTTTGTAGTCACATTCTCAATTAGAAAAGTCTGTCTTTGTTGACGCTCTGATTAGAAAAAAAAAATGTCTGCAAAGAGTTTTTGAAAGTTTTCATTTCCTCCTCAGACGTCATCTTTGTTTTTCATTATGCGTTCGAACTTTGAATTTCATTTTGCTCTTTTTTTTAAGTCGTATTACAGTTTTGCTTCTGCAGAAACATCAGACCGGAATTACTATTATTATTATTATTATTATTATATATATATATATATATATATATATATATATATATATATATATATATATATATATATATATATATATATATATATATATATATATGTATATATAATTATTAATCTGAAAAACAAGGGTCAGTTTACAGTAGTTTAAGATGCAGTGAAATTTTAGTAAGCTAGATTGCTGTGAGCAGAAACAATTTGTCTACTATACTAAATTTTCTTTAATGAGGCGCATTTGCCCTGACTTGCAGCGGTGCCCTTTTAGCTCGGAAAAAGTTTCCTACCTGCTGATTGGTTAGAATAATCTTGTCCAACCAATCAGATAACAGGAAACTTTTTCGAGCCAAAATGGCACCCCTGCGAGTCAGGGTAAATGCGCCTCTTTAAAAAAAATTTGTATATTTTTTGACCTACCTGAAAATCCCATTATTTGAAATATAAATTGGATGGATGGAAGAGATATTTATGTAAATCATATATATAATCTTACCATCCTTTGAAACACATTTTTGAATTCCCCCTTGCTCGTATTTTTATCTCAATGTAGCTTTCTTCTTTCCATACCAGTAAAATATTTTTTTTTTTTTTTTTAACAAACTCAAATTATGATAAAAATTTTCAATTTCTGAACTCAGTCTTGGGTTACATTTCTCTTGCTTGAGGGTACGTTAGGCACATTGCTCTATCCGTTTTTTTTTTCTCCTCACTGGGGTATTTTTTACGTTGGAGTCCTTTTGGCTTATAGCATCCTTATTTTTCAATTAGGGCTGTAGCGTGGCCAATAATAATAATAATAATAATAATAATAATAATAATAATAATAATAATAATAATAATAATAATAATAATAATAATAATAATAATAAAAGGAAAATTGTAGAAAGTTAGTAAATTTAAAAAAACATCAACAAAAATAGTTCAGTTTGGTTTGTATGATAATAGTAATAATAATAATAATAATAATAATAATAATAATAATAATAATAATAATAATAATAATAATAATAATGAATATGATAAACATAATCAATTTAATCACTCATCAACAAGCTAAATATCTTAAAAGCTGAATTCAATGAAAACATAAACTTGGGTATAATATCAGTACAAAAAAGAAGAAGGGAAAAAAATATCAGTACAGAAAATTGGAAAACACAACACACCGTCAGTCACAAAATGAAAGAAATCCATAACTCAACAACAGGAAATTGTTGTTATATTTCTATATCAGTGTACGCACAGGCAATGTTTTCATTGCCTTTTCTTTTTGTTGTTTTGTATATATATTTTTTCGCACCCATTTCTACAAACCCGATTTTTTTTTTTTTGTTGCCCAATTTCCTCTTTTTATTTTATCCAGGTCTTTCTTTCACGAGTCTTTATAGTTCTTTTTTTGACTCAATTTCAGTTTTTTTTTTATTCGATTTTTTATTTTATTTGTTTGATAGTTTTTTTCTGATATTTTAGTATTAATTCTTCCCCTTGAAAAGATATTTCTGTTTTTTCTAATTTAATTATTGGCAGACTTTCCTTTAGTCCTAAACTTTCTTTCACTAGTTTTTATAGTTATATTCTTTTTTACTCAATTTCCGTTTTTTTTTTTTTATTTTTCTTCCATGCGTTTAATAGTTTTTGTTCTCATATTATTTTATTTCATTTTTTTTTTTTTTAATATTCATACATCCTCTCGACGAGATATTTCTATTTCTTATAATGTAATGATCAGCTGACTATCCTTTTATATTACTCTATTTTTCACGAGTAATTATAGTCTGAATTTATCTACTCAATTTCATTTTTTTTTTCTTAATGCTTTTTATAGTTTATTTTCTGATATATTTTAGAATTCATTTAACCACTCGACGAGATATTTATGATTTTTTTTTTCTTAATGCTTTTTATAGTTTATTTTCTGATATATTTTAGTATTCATTTAACCACTCGACGAGATATTTATGATTTTTTTTTCTAACGTGATTAATGTCTGACTTTCCTAACTTGTCTGTTTCCTCCTATTCCAGATATATCTGTTTTTATTAGCTGTGTGTCCGGTCAGGCGGCGTCAATGACCTTAGATGTCAGGATGCCAGAAAACTTTCAATCAAATAATTAGTTAATTGGGTGTCTGGTTATCAAACATATAAAATTCAAAGTTCCTTTCCCCGTTTAATATTCTCTGCTTTGAACATTTTCTCTAATTTAGCCACATATTCTTCTATATTTTTAGAAGCTTATTCTTGAAGAGTTGACTAACATGCCTGTATTGACAATGATTCTTCAAAGACTACATTTTTCTAGCCAATATCATCTTAATATTGCTTTCCTATTAGATTTTTTGCTTTGGAAAAGATTTCGAGTAAAAAAATATTAAGAAAATTCAAAAAATTTGGATTTGATTTATGTTTTACTTATGAATGAATAAGAAATAGCGAGCAAAACTGTTTCCCTACAATTATTTATTTAGCAGTTTTTATTCTTTAGTCTTATTTATTGAAAGGGATTTATTTTTTCGCATATAATTTTACTCTCAGACACACTATTCTATGTTTCCTTGTCACCTCTTCTCACTGGGCTATTGTCCCTGTTGGAGCCCTTGCGCTTATAGTATCCTGCCTTTTCAACTGGAGTTGTAGCTTAGCTCCAACTACTACTACTACTACTACTACAACTACTACTACTACTACTACTACTACTACTACCAATAATAATAATAATAATAATAATAATAATAATAATAATAATAATAATAATAATAATAATAATCTATTCAGTACTCTTTATTCATCATCTTCTACCCCGTAAAAATAATCATATCTAATCTCCTCATTGCAGACTACACGAATTAAAGCATCCGTCCGAAATAATTCCATCATCCTCGTCAGCGTATCCTGTAACTGTTTTCGGAATTCCTTCATCTAAGTTCCCTCTTCCGTAACAAAGGAACTCGGTTGAGGTTCTGTAGGGTGGAATTTAAACCAGAGAGAGAGAGAGAGAGAGAGAGAGAGAGAGAGAGAGAGAGAGAGAGAGTTTCTGGATGCCTATATGTGTATTATGTACGGGCGCTAAAAGTTTTCCAGCGAGACAAAAGCGATGTGGATGAATGGAACAGAGCGGGGAAAGTTGGGCTTCGTTCAAAGCAGCTTCACTAAAGGAAAATGACTTGATTTTGTTCGTCGTTTTCGTCCGTTTTCCCTTACTTGACTTCGTTAAGCGTTGGATTATAATTTAGGATATCAAAGGATTCGAGATATCCTATCATATAAAGGTTTAAAGGCCACTCATGAATGGCAGAGGCAAAGGAAAGTGACAATGCTCTTAGAAGGACAATGTCCTAGAGGCTGACCAAACATACGTATGATCCGTCCCCAAGCCCCATCTCCACCCAAGCTAGGACCAGGGAGGGTTGGGTAATGGGTGCTGATGACTCAGCAGGTAGACCTATAAGCTCCCACAAGCATGGTGAGGTTCCCCTTAATGTTTTAAAACTAGGATAATGATGGTAATTTTTGGAGAAATTCCAATTTTTTAGTACATGTAATTACACATAATACGTCCATGATTAATAATTTCAGTATGATTAGTGCAACGTATGAAATTATTTATTCCCCAGTACGTATATATATATATATATATATATATATATATATATATATATATATATATATATATATATATATATATATATATATTATGCAATTGAATTATTATACATTACTGCGTCAAACAAAATCAAAATAGGAAGCCCAATAACTCATTGAAATTAATAAGTACTTTGGCTTTCATATCTCCCGTTTTTTTGCTGTCCACATGGGCTCAATATAATTCTATATTCAATGTCAAGGGATGAGAGTCAAACTCAGAAAATAACCCTTATTTCTGTATATCTTTTTTGAAATAGTTTCTCTGAGTATTTCAGTAATGTCTTTCATCAGAAATGTATTCCCGATTATTCTAAAAACAAGAAACATCATTCCTTTCGTGTTGGAAAAAAAAATGGTTAAAAGCTATTACTTCATAATGTAATAATTGATCATCAATATCTCACTAACTGCTACTCTTTAGAGCATAGGGTTCCGGTAACCTATTGGAAACGTTCATGCCTGGCGATCTGCCCAACTGGAGTTCAAGTCACGCTCAAAATCGATAGTTTTTTTTGTAGCGTCTACATCCTTACACTCCTTGTGAGAGCTTTTAGATCTACCTGCTGAGTCATCAGCAGAGTCCAGGGATGGGGAACCTGTGGCCTTAAGGCCACATATGGCCTTCTGGACTATCAAATGCGGCCATCTATGGCCTTTGATATATGTACAGTATGTGTAGTATATTTCTGCTTTGACACTGAATATTGTGTGTTTGAAATCATTCTACTGTATGTACATACATACAAATATGAACTCACAGACAATAGGAGGGTTGTGTTCAGTGTTGTACCTCCCAGAGAATGGTAGCAATTTTTGCTTGAATTCAATGAATCCTAACTTAATACAGCTAGCAGTTTTTCCTTGTCAGCTGCAACAGCTGTTGTAGCTGACAAGGAAAAACTGCTAGTTGTAGTGAGTGAGTGATTTAACGTATGATGGATGAGAGAGTTCCTGTTTTGTCCATCTCCTCACTGTGATCTATGTTAGTTTTAGATGAGTCAACAGGTTCCAGATTTTTGGCATAAAATATTTTATTTGTTCTTTCACTAATGAGTTTTGATTGTATGAAAAACAGCTTTCCTTTGGTAACCTTAACGCAAGGACAAGAGGAATAGACATTTTAACAACTTCAATAAGCATTGTTACATAGGGGGACTAAATTTTACTTCCTTATTATGATAAGTTATGCACCGATGCTGTTCCAGCTATGATGGCTAAAAACTAGGGATTTATTGAACATCTTACGAATTCAAATAATTGATGTTTTTCAATGAAAACCGATAAGTGTTTTTAAACAGATACAATTTTTTTTACTGGGATGCAGCATTTTTATGAGATGTGATTGTTTAAAAAGTACTTACTTGCCAATATAATATATTTGAGAAGGTTATATTGTTGATATTTATAAGCTATCCTTTCCAGAAAATTAATATTATCTTATTTATCACTTCGTTACAAAGAACCTACTTGCATAACTAAAGTAATTGGAAAATGACATGCTTTCGATATTATTAATTTACTTACGGTAGTTTGAAAACTACCCAAACTTGAATGAAATATTTTAAAATTTAGTTTTCAATATAATCCATTTACTGATTACTTTTATAAAAAGTACTTAATTCAAATATTTTAAATTGTGATGCTTTAAATTTTTTTAATCCTATCACTCTTTTTTTAGATTACTAATAAATTACTTGAAGGATAAAATAACCAACAAAATTCTATGCGGCCTGAAGGAGCATTGAGGAATTGCAAGATAGCCCTCATCCAAAAAAGGGTTCCCCATCCCTTCTAGACATTCCTTGTCGTAGAACTGTTAGCACTGTCCCTTGCCTCTGCCATTCGCGAGTGACCTTTAAACCTTTAATATATCTTTGAAGAAACTTTAAAACTAATTTCCAACAGTGCGAGTAGAACAGGGACTTTAAACTATGGGGTCTCAGGGAGATAAGGAAAATTTCATTCATCATAGATAAAGAGTAAATGTCTTTGCGATTAAAAAAGGTTCTTTCTCATCAATTAAAATTTTCATTTCATTCCAAACTCAAATCCATTCCAATTGTGTAATTATATGTCATCATTAGAGAGAGTTTAGGTCTTAGAGATTCTTTTTAGCATTGAATAAAATTATGTATGCATGCAAGTATGCAAGTATGTATAATCTAAGTTCACTCCTTCAATTATATCAGTGGAGCCTTTCAATCTTCAATCTTCAATCTCTTTAAGAATTTACTTTAATATTCATACAAAAAATAAATATATAGAAATACAAGAACATTCGGAACGCGCCTGCATCAAATACATCCATTGTAAGAGAATACACAAATACAACAAAATACAAATACAGATTACTGTTATCTGAATTACTCAAGAAGACCCAGAGTCGATAATATCATTTTAAGATATATAAAAGATTTCTTGGGAGAACTTGACCTGATAAACAACTACGACTAAACTTCACAAATCACTCTCTCTCTCTCTCTCTCTCTCTCTCTCTCTCTCTCTCTCTCTCTCTCTCTCTCTCTCTCTCTCTCGACCGGATTTTTCCAGATCATTCTTACACACCTATAAAGTACTTAAGTTTTCACCTAATTATATTTAGCTACTGATAAGTCTTTAAGATTTGTAATCTCCACTACCATGTGTTCTTGTGCCTCCTTATCAGTCAGTCATCCCAATGGCCTCGAAAGGATGAGTTAATGTTTCAAGATCTTTGGGTGTAGTTCTTGGATGATCTTGGAAATGTGCTCTGTCGAGTGGTGTTGGCTATCACAAGACTTTTGAAATTTATTATAACAATATAAAGCGGTTGATTTACCCTATATATATATATATATATATATATATATATATATATATATATATATATATATATATATATATATATATATATATATATATATATATATAGTGCATACACACATCTGTATGTATGTATATATGTATGCATGTATATACTCACTCATATATATATATATATGTAAATATATACACATATATATATATATATATATATATATATATATATATATATATATGTGTGTGTGTGTGTGTGTGTGTGTGTATATATGAACACACACACACGCACACACACAACCACACACACACACACATATATATATATATATATATATATATATATATATATATATATATATATATATATAAAGTACACACACACACACACACACACACACACATATATATATATATATATATATATATATATATATATATATATATATATATATATATATATATATATATATATATAAAAGCACACACACACACACACACACACACACACACATATATATATATATATATATATATATATATATATATATATATATATATATATATATATATATATATATATATACAGTATATATATATAACTATACACATATTTATACACACACAGATATGTTCAAGATAATAATGCAAAGCTCTTCTATGTAAGAGATGAAAATAATATTTTGAATTGATCATGTACAAAGAAACTGGTTCATTGAAATTATTCATTGGAAAGAGGCATCATAGAATCCAGTTTTATAGAAGAAACCTTTGATAACAACTTGAACATGGGGCATAGAAGGTACAAACTTGATGCAATTAAGTATAAAGGGATCTGCAAACTTTATAAAAAAAAAAAAACCTTGAATTGCTCAATGTATTACTCACTTTACCTTAGATAATGACTGACTATGTGAAGTTAATCTTTCATATCTAATCATTATGTGGGTATAATTATTGTATATGAATATACATATACTGCGTGCTTTGTTGTTACTTATTGGTATGTTATTATAATGCATTGATCTGTATGTAATTATATGTTCATGCTGATAGGGTTATATTTTCATTAATATGTATATGCATGTTAATCAGGTATATGCAATTATATGCTAGTTGATATACGATTTATATACTGGATATATGCGTGTATATAAATATGTGTGTATATATATGGTTATTTAATTATATATATGTATATATATATATATATATATATATATATATATATATATATATATATATATATATATATATATATATATTTATATATATATGATAATGTTTATGTATCTATATGCTTAAGTTTATCGCATATTAATTTAAAGAAACAGTATTGGAAGGCTTAAAATTTACCTGTCATCCGAAATGACTCCTTTTAATACCTGGCTAATTAGGTATGGACTCCACCCACAAACACCCCAAAATATAAGTCCAGGTCGTTTGCTCTGGTATGGAGCATTGTTTTGTAAATATCTGTATGTATCTTCATACTCTCACTTTACCATATCAAATACAAAGAGACCATGCTCAGTAAATCAGTCCTCTGAAGAAGTATCACGAAAAGTAGTCAGGACTTATTTATCTCATATATTTTTATTTCATTTTTCTTGTAATTCTTTTGCACTCACACATACACACATATATGTATATATATAAATATATATACATGTATATGCATACATATATACATATACTATACATATATATATATATATATATATATATATATATATATATATATATATATATATATATATATATATATATATATATAGTATATGTTTATATATAATTGAGAAACTTTTTTTTTTTAATTTTATCCATATTGGTTGTTAGCAATTTATCTAAGAACCTTAATTCACTATTCTATTTCTTCTGGGACATATATAATTTTTATATGGATACAAAAAAGTAGATTATGTAATTATATAATTCAGATGTTAAGAACAAAACGAAAAAAATAGAAATAATTGTATTGGTTACAAAAGTAGCTTGTAATATTCGAGTACATATTTGGCAGATAAGTTATTATATTCATTATGCTAACTTTATCTTTTTCCTCATCGGTGAAAGTGTACTATCCAACATTTACTATGTACTGAAGATATAGATTAATATCATTTGAACATTTGATAACCACTTCTATCATCATTGAGAGTGTAGCATCAGATTAGAATTACTCATAACCTTATACAATATACAATGTATGAATGTTGTAATGCTTTCCAGAAAGCTCGACTAAGGAGAGAAACAGCAGCATACGAACTGACCACTGATAAGAGAATTTATCAAGCGCTAAGTGGTGCGAGAAATGCGTCACTGATTCCACTGACAAGAGTAGGGTCAGGTCCACCTTCGACTCGTCTCCTATAAAAGAGCGAAAGATGAGCCAGGGAAGCATTCAGCTCGTGGACAGTCATAGCGAGAAAGCACAGTTTTGAGCGCTGATCAGAAGAAGAAGAAAAAGAAGAAGGAAGACTATCAACGTAGCCTTGGCGTGAAAACACAGTTTCCAGTGCTGATCAGAAGAATAAAAAGAAGAAAAAGAAGAAGACAAAGTAGAAGAAGAAGAAGACAAAGTAGAAGAAGAAGACAAAGTAGAAGAAGAAGAAGAAGACTTACAACGCAAGTAGCACG
>NC_090737.1:118446670-118449170 GCF_036898095.1 Palaemon carinicauda | reverse complement strand
TAACTTACATTTACTGAAATTATATATATAAAATGCAAATTATTTATGGATGAATATTCATGAAATTTCATTTATCTTAAACATCGTTGTTATCTCTTTTCTTAGATCATCTTCATCCACTGCGTGAAGCAACACGTTGGCACCGGAGGCGAGAGCGTCATTTCAGACGGACTCTTCGGCGCTGAGGTCCTCCGGAAGGAACACCCGGAGGCCTTCGAGATCTTGACCTCCACCGACTCCTATTTCTGGGACAAAGGTCATGCCAACTACTCCTGGGAGATGGAGGAGTTCTATAAAATCTCCAAATTCCCAGTCATCACGTGAGTTTCTATTGATAGCTTTGTTCAAAACCTGTATGAAAGTTAGCGATGAAAATAACGTCTTAAGGATGTTATTGTGGATGAAAGTGTTGTGTACAAATTTGTCTTTGTTTTTATATTATTTATAAATTTTCAAAAGTATTTTATAACAACTGAAATGACTAAATTTTTTTTTAGAACAAAGACGAAAACAGTACACTCAATTTTCACAAAGAATTGAAGTACTGAAATTCAGAATTTAATTCCAGACTCAACAGCAGCAAAGAGGTCATTCGCGTTGCTGTCAACAACGCCATTCGAGACTCCTACCTCGACCTCCCTTCATCCAAGGTCAAGAAGTTCTACGAATCCTTGAAAGTCTTCAACGACATCCTGTACTCCTACTCGTCAACCTTCAAGATGGACTCCGGTAAGACTTCTGTAGTCGTTTGCATCTGCAGGATTCTTACAAAGGATTTTTGGAAACTATTTCATCACTTACGACGAGTTTATGTGTAATTTCCAATTATTTATTCGAAAACAAATTCCAGTTTCATTCGTTGCAATATATATTTGATAACTTCATGTGTAAGTCTTAGAAATAGAAAGGGAATATCGTTCAATAATTAAAAGAAAATAATATTTATAAATTCTTAACGATGAGACAAAAAGAAAACAAAAGATGAGTAGAAGTTCATTATCAGTAGAGTAAAATTTTGTTATATCTACAGTATAATCTTTCAGACAAGATTAAGACCATATATAATTCTTGACGAAAAAACTTGTCATTATAAGATATATTACTTAAACCTTAATTTTTGATTGCACGCACAAAGACAGAAGGTTGAAGCTTGACACCCAAGATGGTATAAATAAAAAGGAACCGTTATATGCAAATCCTTCTCTTTCCCTTCCAGGCGATTTAATGACACTGGACAACGTGCGATGCCTCCACGGCCGCGAGGGATACGAAGCCTTCAGCGATCGACACATCGAGTCGTCCTATCTCGACTGGGACGAGGCCAGGTGCCGTAGAAGGAGAATACAGGAAAAATTAGGCCTAATTCGGACTGTCTAAAGAGAAGTTTTCCCTTTCGTCTGGTTCTGAAGTAATAGAATAAGAAAAGTTCATATCTCAAAGTTAGGAGGGAAAGAATATTCAGGTTTTTTAAGAGATATCTTTATAAATATGTTACGAGGAAAACAGTATTAAGGTTCTTCAAGAAATATCTGTCTAAGACCTACTTATTCTCTTCGTATCACTTACTTACTTTTCCCCGATGATGTGTAATGAAACCTCATGGGATTTATTTCAAGATGTAAGAAAAATAAGAACTTCAAGTTCGACAGAAAAAAAATAATAATAATTTAATAATATTTTTGTTATGCTTTTGAAAAAAAAATAGATATGAATATTTTTGTTATGCTTTTGAAAATATGCTCATCGAAAGAGTCACATTTTAATTCTGACTCAATATTCTTATTCTCTCCATATTGAAAGGTTATTGGGAATTAAATATATATTAATTTTTTAGTGTTAGTTTTATAAATATTTCATTCCTATATTCAAATATGTATATGTGATAGATTAATATGTTCAAACAACTATGTGTAATAATCTAATTTCTTCTTATTATGCCTTAATAAGTATTTCATAACATTTTTCTAAATAATCACTGTATAAATCATTGATCATGATCCAGTTCCATAATCATCTCTCACCTATTTTTTGAAGGAATGTCATTTATTTTCAATTATTGTGATTTTTCAAAACGATTTTTGTATATATTATTGATTACTGAAATTTTATTTTTGTAATAATTTAATGAATTATAAATAAGCACCAAGTAATTTCTTTTTATACCCTTGATATTTATAAAATTTACTAAATATATCCTGATACAAAACTTAATTGTTAAAAAGAAACGTTCAATTGATTATTGCAAGACTAGAAAGAATATTGAAAAGAAACTTTCAGTTAAGAATTTCATGATTAGAAAGAATATTGAAAAGGAACTTTCAATCAATAATTGCAGGATTAGAAAGAATATTGAAGAGGAACTTTCAGTTAATAATTTCATGATTAGAAAGAATATTGAAAAAAAAGTTTCAATTAATAATTGCATGATTATAAAAAATATTAAAAAGAAACCTTCAATCAATAATTGCATGATTAAAAAGAATATGGAAAAGAGAATCTC
>NC_090737.1:118429170-118434170 GCF_036898095.1 Palaemon carinicauda | reverse complement strand
AACTTTTAAAACCATCATTTCCAGCAGACAAACATCACAAAGGGAATATAAAGTCTCCTCAAAATTAACCATAATTTCACGCAACAAACCAATTTATAAACAAAGCATTTTCTTTTCCAAGTAATTCTTTTATAAAAATCCTAAATAAATCTTTATTTATAACTTTTAAAAACCATCAGTTCCAGCAGACTAACATCACAAATGGGATTATAAATATCAATGAAACCTTCTATGGCCGCTTCTAATTCCAGGCGGCGAGCCCCCAACGAATAACTTCATGTGCTTAGTTTGCGTTTTTGAAAAGGGTCTTCCTCGCATACCTTCGTCTAAGCTTCCCCCTCCTGTAACAATGGAGCTGAGCAGAGTCTCTGGCGCAGGAGGAAATTCAAATTAGATAGAGATATATAGGGGAAGGAAACTGGCATCTGGTATGGAGGAACCTGACATTTTTCAACCGGGGGAAAATAAAAAGTTGGGTGAAAGGATTGAGATAGAGAGCCGTGAGATATCAGTTGTGTACTGCTTACATATTTCTACGGGTTTTTTTTTATAGAGTTTCTGCTTATGTTAGGAAACGTTGCAATTTGTAAAGAGGATATAAGTTCTTGATGGATTATAAAAACTGTTCAAAACATTTGCAATGAACACAATGATAACATTCTTTTGGTTTGGAAAAACTATATGGTTTTACACACACACACACACACACACACACACACACGCATTTATATATACACACATATATAAATATATAAATTCACATTTACATATATATATATATATATATATATATATATATATATATATATATATATATATATATATATACACGTATATATATATATATATATATATATATATATATATATATATATATATATATATATATATATATATATATACACATTTGTGTGTGTGTGTATATATGGTGGTACATACTGTATATGTACATATACATATATACATATATATATATATATATATATATATATATATATATATATATATATATATATATATATACATAAATATATCTATCTATCTATCTGTCTATCATTATATCTATCTATCTATGAAACAATATGTATGTACAGTATATATACAGCATATCAATGACATGCCTTATGCCTCATACTCAATGCCTTCTCGAACAGGAAAATATAGAGCGACCCGAATTCGCTCCACCGACTGAACTACGCAGCTGAATATTATTTATTCGAGTCGCCATCTAATTATGATGTCAGAAATCTGAGAAAAGATAAGCTTCTTAAAAAGAATGACGCAGAGAGAGAGAGAGAGAGAGAGAGAGAGAGAGAGAGAGAGAGAGAGATTCGGCCTTTGTAGTTACATTCTCAATTAGAAAAGTCTGTCTTTGTTGACGCTCTGATTAGAAAAAGAAAAATGTCTGCAAAGAGTTTTTTGAAAGTTTTCATTTCCTCCTCAGACGTCATCTTTGTTTTTCATTATTCGTTCGAATTTTGAATTTCATTTTCACCTTTTTTTTGTCGTAAGACATTTTTTGGGTTTTGGAGAAATATCAGGCGGGAATTATTATTATTATTATTATTATTATTATTATTATTATTATTATTATTATTACTATTATTATTATTATTATTATCATCATCTACTGATTTTATCCTGATAAAAAAAATAATGATTATGTGTCTTTATATCAACAAGCAGATTATTTATAAACCAGAGAATATACATACACACACACACACACACACACACACACACATATATATATATATATATATATATATATATATATATATATATATATATATATATATATATATATATATATATTTATATAAATATTTTTTTATTTTTTATAAGAGGGATTCATTAATATTTAGTTTATACAGCAGGAAATGAGATATATCAATTGTTGCTAATTATAGTAGCAAGAGTTGTGTGTGACGAAAATTTGAAGTCATAAATAATTAGGTTTCAATTTTTTTTAGAAAATAAAGTCAAATTTCCCCCTTCCCCGTATTGGATAAGTAATATATATATATATATATATATATATATATATATATATATATATATATATATATATATATATATATACACAAACACACACACATATATATATATATATATATATATATATATATATATATACACACACACATATATATATATATATATATATATATATATATATATATATATATATATATATATATATATATATATATATATATATATATATATATATATATTTATATTTATTTATTAATCTGAAAAGCAAGGGTCAGTTTAGAGTAGTTTAAGATGCAGTGAAATCTTAGTAAACTAGATTGCTGTGAGCAGAAACAATTTGTCTACTCAATTCAATTTTTTTAATGAGGTGCATTTGCCCTGACTTGCAGCGGTGCCCTTTTAGCTTGGAAAAAGTTTCCTACCAGCTGATTGGTTAGAATTATCTAGTCTAACCCATCAGCTAGCAGGAAACTTTTCCGAGGTAAAAGGGCACCCTTGCGAGTCAGGACAAATGCGCCTCATTAAAAATAGATTATTATATTTTTTGACTAGCCTGAAAATCCCATTATTTGAAACATAAATTGGATGAATGGAATCGTGATTTATGTAAATCATATATATAATCTTATTATCCTTTGAAACATTTTTGAATTCCCCTTGCTCGTATTTTTATCTCAATGGAGCTTTCTTCTTTTCATACCAATAAAATACTTATCTTATTAACAAACTCAAATTATGATTAAAATTTTCCATTCTTACACTGTCTTGGGTTACAGTTCTCTTGCTTGAGAGTACTCTTAGGCACATTTTTCTATCGGTTTTTTTATTTTTTTCATCACTGAGCTATTTTCCCTGTTAGAGCCCTTTGGGCTTATAGCATCCTTCTTTTTCAACTAGGGTTGTAGCGTGGCCAATAATAATAATAATAATAATAATAATAATAATAATAATAATAATAATAATAATAATAGGAAAATTATAGAAAGTTAATAGATTTATAAAAACGTAAACAAAATTAGTTCACCAACAAGCTAAATATCTTAAAAGCTGAATTCAATGAAAACATAAACTTGGGTATAATATCAGTACAAAAAAGAAGGAAAAATAAATATCAGTACAGAAAATTGGAAAACACAACACACCGTCAGTCACAAAATGAAAGAAATCCATAACTCAACAACAGGAAATTGTTGTTACATTTCTATATCAGTGTACGCACAGGCAATGTTTTCGTTGCCTTTTCTTTTTTGTTGTTTTGTATATATATTTTTTCGCACCCATTTCTACTGACCCGTTTTTTTTTTGTGTTTTTTTTTCTGCTACCCAATTTCCTTTTTTCATTTTATCCCGGTCTTTCTTTCACGAGTCTTTATAGTTCTTTTTTTGACTCAATTTCAGGTTTTTTTTATTCGATCTTTTATTTTATTTGTTTGATAGTTTTTTTTCTGATATTTTTAGTATTAATTCTTCCACTCGACAAGATATTTCTCTTTTTGCTAATTTGATTATTGGTAGACTTTCCTTTTGTCATAAACTTTCTTTCACTAGTAATTATAGTTACATTTTTTTTTCTGATATTTTCAGTATTAATTCTTCCACTCGAAAAGATATTTCTCTTTTTGCTAATTTGATTATTGGCAGACTTTCCTTTTGTCCTAAACTTTCTTTCACTAGTAATTATAGTTACAATTTTTTTTTTACTCAATTTCAGGTTTTTTTTTCTTCCATGTGTTTAAGAGTTTTTGTCCTGATTTTATTTTATTTTATTTTATTTATTCTTTTTTTTTTTATTATTCATACATCCCCTTGACGAGATATTCCTGTTTCTTATAATGTAATGATCAGCTGACTATCCTTTTATCCAAATCTATTTTTCACAAGTAACTATAGTTAAATTTTTTTTACTCAATTTCAGTTGTTTTTTCTTAATGCTTTTATAGTTTTTTTCTGATATATTTTAGCATTCATTTAACCGCTCGACGAGCTATTCCTGTTTTTTTTTTTTATTCAAATGTGATTAATGCCTGATTTTCAACACTGAATGGGCGCTGTTCACAATTTCCCCCATGGCACCATTTCCATGACTCCAATCCTACAATATGAGTCTAGCTTTGACTAGATAGTCTAGAGAATTCAGGTTGGATGAATAGGTGTGCCTTTGAGATGACTCATGTCACAGTACCCATGGGTCTAGGGCAGTCAGTAATTCGTGTCATCTATTAAAGCTACTCCTATAAATCTAACTTTTGGTTCCCAGTTTTCCATGTCTTCACAATCACGATCCTCTCTTTAAGAAAAGGAACTATTTTGAAAGTATTTTCCCAGATATATCTGCTTTTATCAGCTGTGTCCGGTTATCAAACAGATAAAATTCAAAGTTCCTTTCCCCTTTTAGTATTTTATGCTTTGAAAATTTTCTCTAATTTAGTAACATATTCTTCTTTATTTTCAGAAGCTTATTCTTGAAGAGTTGACTAATATGCCTGTATTGACAATGATTCTTCAAAGACTACATTATTTTATAGCCAATATTATCTTAATAATGTTTTTTTTATTAGTGTTTTTGCTTTGGGAAAGATTTCGAGTAAACAAATATTAATAAAATTCAAAGAGTTTGGAATCTGATTAATGTTCATTACAATATTCATGTTTTACTTATGAATGAATAAGAAATAGCGAGTAAAACTGTTTCCCTACAATTATTATTTAGCAGTTTTTATTCTTTAGTCTTATCTATTGACAAGGATTTATTTTTTCGCATTTAATATTATTCTCAGACACACTATTCTATCGGTTTCCTTATCACCTTTCCTCATTGGGCTATTGTCCCTGTTGGAGCCCTTGGGCTTATAGCATCCTGCTTTTTCAACTAGAGTTGTAGCTTAGCTCTACCTACTACTACTACTACTACTACTACTACTACTAATAATAATAATAATAATGATAATAATAATAATAATCTATTCACTACGCTTTATTCATCATCTTCTACCCCGTAAAAA
>NC_090737.1:118416670-118424170 GCF_036898095.1 Palaemon carinicauda | reverse complement strand
CGAATTTTTACTACGACAAAATGTGGATATATGTTTAGGAATTGTGTCTCTCCCCAAAAATCTGACATTCGATCACCATTTTTATATATTGTTATTCCTTTTTTGAGTGTAGTGTTGTTAGTGCACCTCACATGGCGCACTGTAGACATTATCGAAGTGGTTTTGTAGCGTTCATATCGAACCCTAGATGCCTTAGTCTTTTACTTTAACTTTTCCTCCTTTCAACATAAGCCCTAGATGGCAACAGGCGATATGTCTCAAGTAAAATAATTTATTATTATTATTATTATTATTATTATTATTATTATTATTATTATTATTATTATTATTATTATTATTATTATTATTATCTTCTTCTTCCAATTACTATTATTATTATTATTATTATTATTATTATTATTATTATTATTATTATTATTATTATTATTATTATTATTATTATTATTATTGCTGTATCAGTTTTTATTTTAGCAAATTCAATGAGCGCCTCAAAAGAATCATTTTTTTATATTCCATATTTTTCCAAATGCCTTTGTCATACTATAATAAGAAAAGATCTGCGGTTACTTCAACAATTTCGTTATACTTTTAGTGCTAGATTTTATATTACATAATAAGGTAATATACAAAATATACACTAAAGTTTGTAAATGACACATTCTAAACTTTATAAATTCAAAATGAAATATTCTCTTTCTTTTTGTTATGAAAAAATCTTATTCTATGTTTAACAAATGTAGTCGGTTCGTTAACCTTATCATGACTGAAGACAAAAGAAGTGAAACATTTCTAAAAGATATTGAAAAAGAACAAATAACTTTTGTTTGGAAATCACCAAGAAATGATTTTAAGTTTATATAGAAGAGCGTGAAATATACATATTTTTTCAATATATAGAGAAAATAAAATCCGTTGTTGTTCATGAATTTGGGTAGATTTAGATAACATACATAAATGCAATTGAATGGTTTTTCATATAGATATATATGTAGGCCACCATAGGCTTGTCTTTTTTCAAATATACATGTGAATACTTTGTATACAGATTACCATTTCATGTAGATTATTATTATTATTATTATTATTATTATTATTATTATTATTATTATTATTATTATTATTATTAAAAAATCCAAAACTATGGAAATTAAAAATAATAAAGAAATAGAAAAAAAAATATAGAAATAAATACAGAAATAGCAAAATAGCAATATGAGAGCTCCAATAGAGAAAACTATATGAAATAAAACGTTTCCTATGAAACAAAGCAACGTATAATTGAATAAAATTGCATTTGAAACAAATTTCGAGCTTATGAACGTCCAGCGATCCAATCCCGTCCGTCTTTCAGATGAGACTGATTTGCAACAAGAAATGCATCAACTGTAAGGTCACCCGACCTCTGAGTCTTGCAGCCAACGCCCAACAGCAGTATCAGGTGAAGGAACGGAAGGAACTGCCAGGTAAGAATGGGTCTACAAGTTACTATACTCAGTTCCTTTCAGTGAGACGTATTTGCACTTACTTGCAGGGGTGCCCTTTTAGCTCGGGAAGTTTCCTACTAGCTGATTGGTTAGAAGTATCTTAGGCACAACCATTCAGCTAGCAGGAAACTTTTCCGAGCTAAAAGGGCACCCATTACAGTCGGTGCAAATGCGTCTCATTAACAAAAAATTAACTATAGTATTTTCTTGGATGGCAATAACCAATTTTGATCTGAAAGGCAACTATATTTATGTGATTATGTAGGCAACTACAATAGTTAATTGTATAGGCAACTATATTGATTAAATATGTAGGCAGCCACACTTATTAATTGTGTAAACAACTACATATTAATTGTGTTGGGAATTATATCTATTAATTGTACTCATATTATCTACTATTTTACTCATTCTCACGATACAAAATAATGTACAGTTGGACACGGAAATTCCTGGCACACCTCGCTTTGAGGTGATGCACCCTGTCACACCCTTGCTGCTTGGAAATTAACCAAACAGATAATTTAAGGAGAGATGGCAGAGGTAGTGGGTGGGGCTAAATGCAGGATCTCCCAGCGCAGAAAGGGAGTGAGACTATTCACTTCCTCAGAGAGAGGTGTACCAGGAATTTAAGTGTCCAACTGTATGTGTTTAATAGAGGTTGTATACGTTACATGCAAATAAACACGTTAAAGATACATAAAATGGCATATGATTAAAGGGGTACAATGCATGAAACTCAAAAACAATGGTAATTGCAATACATTTTTCCAAATAGCTTTAAAAATGCTCTTTCCTCAATTCTACACAAATCTCGCAAATGTAGTCGATTGCTGAAAGATATTGAAAAAGAATGAATAACTTTTGCTTGGAAATCACCAAGAAATGATTTTAAGTTTATAAAGGATCTCGTGAAATAAATCTATTTTTTATAAAAATACTTAGAGAAAATAAAATTCTTTGTTGTTCAAGAATTTAGGTGTCTTTAGATAACAGACATAAATGCAATCGAACATTTTTACTTGTAGATATATATGTAGGCTACCATAGGCATATCTATTTTCAATTATACATATCTATACAGTATATATAGATTACCATTGCATGTAGATTATTTTTATTATTATTATTATTATTATTATTATTATTATTATTATTATTATTATTATTATTATTATTATTATTATTATTATTATTAACAAAGCTGCAACTCTAGTTAGGAAACACAGTGCTCAAAGCACAAGAAATCACTATGAAAATGAAAGATGATGGAGAAATAAAAAATACAAAATGAAAAAATACAGAAATGAATACAGAAATAGAAAAATAGCAATATGAGAGCTCTAATATAGAAAACTATATGAAATAAAACATTTTCTATGAAACGAAGCTATTTATAATTGAATATAATTGCATTTGAAACAAAGTTCGAACTTCTGATTGTCCAGCGATCCAATCCCGTTCGTCTTTCAGATGAGACTGATTTGCAACAAGAAATGCATCAACTGTAAGGTCACCCGACCTCTGAGTCTTGCAGCCAACGCCCAACAGCAATATCAGGTGAAGGAGCAGAAGGACCGGAAGGAACTGCCAGGTAAGAATGGGTCAACAAGTTACTATACTTAATTCCTTTTAATGAGGCGTATTTGCACTGACTTGCAGGGGTGACCTTTTAGCTCGGGAAAGTTTCCTACTTCCTGATTGGTTAGAATTATCTTGTCCAACCATTCAGCTAGCAGGAAACTTTTCCGAGCTAAAAGGGCACCTATGCGAGGCGGTGCAAATGCGCCTCAGTAAAAAATGTGACTATAGTATTTTTTTGAATAGCAATGACAAATTTAGTTCTGAAATGCCACTATATTCATCCGATTATGTAGGCAACTACAATAGTTAATTGTATAGGCAACTATATTGATTAAATATGTAGGCAGCCAAACTTATTAATTGTGTAAACAACTACATCTATTAATTGTGTTGGCAACTTCATTTATTAATTGTGTTTGAGGAAAGTGCATCAAAGCACTCATATTATCTACCATTTTACTCAATCTTACGATACAAAATAATGTGCAGCTGGACACGGGAATTCTCGCTACACCTCGCTTTGAGGAAAAGCACCATGTCACACCCTTACTTCTTTTAAAGTAACCAACCAGATAATTTAAGGAGAGATGACAGAAGTAGTGGGTGGGGCTAAATGCAGGATCTCCCAGCGCAGAATGGGAGTGAGGCTATGCACTTCATCAGAGAGAGATGTACCAGGAATTTGAGTGTCCAACTGTATGTGTTTGATAGAGGATGCATGTTACATGCAAATAAACACGTTAAAGATACACAGTATTGTATATGGCAAAAGGGGGGTAATTTGTGCAACTCAAAACAATGGTAATTGCAATACGTTTTTTCTAAATAGCTTTAAAAATTCTCATTCCTCAATTCTACACAAATCTCGTAAAACAGGAAATATTTGCCTTATCTTGGGCTCATTGAGTGAAAACCATAAATGTAAACTGTATAAGTCTCGTTATTGTTAATCAGTTTTGATAATTTTACACAAGTGTGATATACAAAATATTACAAATCTTTACGAGAGAGAGAGAGAGAGAGAGAGAGAGAGAGAGAGAGAGAGAGAGAGAGAGAGAGAGAGAGAGAGAGAGAGTCCACTAACTGTCTCTCGCTTACAGTTCCCTCCGTCCCAATCTCTTCGGCTCAAGTGAGCAGAGATTCTGTGACTGTCAAATTCGGCGACGGCCGGGAGAGCCCGATGCCCTACGTCTGGCTCAGAGACAACTGCCGCTGCCCCGACTGCTACAGCAGCGAGGCCCTGGGCAGGAAAAGCCTCCTCTCGGACCTCGACGTCGAAATCCAAGCGATGGACATCCAGGTATTAATATTAATTCACTTCAGGCATAAGAGAGAAGGACATGAGTCTTCATTTCTTCTTATGGAATTATTCAACTTATTAATATTTGTCATCTCTTTATTATTGCTGATTTTTTTAACAATATATATACTTGCATATTTAACGCCACTTGTTTATATTATACAATATATCTTTGTTCATAACTATTTATGGAAATCCTATTTTCCAGAGTAATGACGAGTCCCTGAATATCGAATGGAGTGACGGACACCGATCCGAGTACTCTGCCGAGTGGCTCCACGCCAGGGCATTCACCCCCGAGGCCAGAGCCCTCAGGAGGAACGTCTATGCCCTGCCCAAGGTAACTAGGGTTTGGGGATCTTTTGTATTCCTGGTAGAAACTAAATTCATTTGATAATGATTTACTCAAGGAAATTACTATCTATTGCAAAGGAAAATAATCCACGATAGAGGAATAGCTCTTTTAGATACATACATACATACATACATACTTGTATAAAAGTACATATACAGGATATCTTATGACAATAGGTGTTGGAATAGTAAAAAATGAAATATTCAACTCCAGTTTGTATGGTGGCCCCTTATTTACTCTGATCTTAGGATTAGCTAAAGTAATTCAAGCCATTTGTTGGCCCATCTGTCCATTGATCCTTTTTTGGGTGAGGGTGTGGGACTTGCAACCTCATCCCTATATGAATTTGCTTAGATATAGACTCTACACATGAAGGCCCTACTTCTATGGTATTAGAGTTAATTCATATATGGTTATAAAAGCTCAGACATTCACTGGATATAATTTCTGTAAATGGGAACCCTTCCCGTGAGGATAGTGCCATCAGTGCACCGCACACAGTGTACTGTAGGCATTACGTAATGGTCTTAGGACGGTTCCTTTGGTTCCTACTTGCTCTTGCCTTATATCCTTCTACTTCACCTCCGTTCTTGTTTCCTTTCTTCAATCTTAGTGTCTCACCACTTCTAACTTTTACCTCATGGCTTAACTCTCTTATTGTACCCTAAAAGTAATTCGTTGCTGAATGGTCTCACAGGCCCCAGCGCTTAGCTTCATTTCCTGAATTCAATTCACAGGAACCTTAGGGCGCCAACCACAAGCTTCGTGAGTTTGATTATGAGTCGATGAGGAAGGACGACAAGGTGTTCCTTGAATGGCTTCTGACAATGGAGACTCAAGGATCAGCGATGCTCAAAAACGTCCCTGATAAGGACGTCGTAGGACCTGAGATGATCGATCACATTGCGTTTGTCAAGCAATGTCATTATGAGTGAGTATCCACCAGGTACCTGGAGGGCGTGTTTGGCAGTTTTAGATTTGCTTTAATGCTTGTAGATTAGGCCTACGTTAGGCTGGTCAATCTATTTATGTTTTGAAACTATACTGTAACCAATTTAATTATAAAGAAGAGTAGAGTTTCAGAGCTCTTATTTAGGCAATATAGGATGTGATTGTATTGTCACCGTAAATGTCTGCTTTCTCCAACAGACACCCATTCACCCGTTATTAACAGACCAAACTCAAACAACGTCGCTTTTACCAACGCCAAATTGGGGATGCACAATGACCTTCCTCAGTACGAGCACATGCCAGGGGTAAGACCTCAAGCTTCTTTTGCTTATCGTGTTCAGACTTTACTACTTGATGTAGAGAGATTTGAGAATTTCATACAATAGATCATGTTTTACATACTCATTGCCTTTCCAATAATTATTTACTGAAATTTCTATAGATAGAAAGAACATTAAATATGGATGATTATTCATGAAATTTCTGTTATCTTAATTGTTTTTGTTATCTCTTTTCTCAGATCATCTTTATCCACTGTGTGAAGCAACACGTTGGCACCGGAGGCGAGAGCGTCATTGTAGACGGACTCTTAGGCGCCGAGCTCCTCCGGAGAGAACACCCGGAGGCCTTCCAGATCTTGACCTCCACCGACTCCTACTTCTGGGACAAAGGTTACGCCAACTACTCCTGGGAGATGGAGGAATTCTATAAAATCTCCAAATTCCCAGTCATCACGTGAGTTTCTATTGATAATTTTTATGATACTGTTTCGGATGAAATTGTTGTGTACAAATCTATCTTACTTTCTATATTCTTTATAAAATATGGAAAGCATTTTACAAAAAACTGAAATGACTAAATTGATTTTTGAGAACAAAGAAGAAAACAGTACACTCAATTTTTACAAAGAATTGTAGTGCTGAAATTCAGAATTTAATTGCAGACTCAACAGTAGCAAAGAGGTCATTCGCATTGCTGTCAACAACGCCATTCGAGACTCCTACCTCGACCTGCCCTCGTCCAAGGTCAAGAAGTTCTACGAATCCTTGAAGGTCTTCAACGACATCCTGTACTCCAACTCCTCCACCTTCAAGATGGACTCCGGTAAGACTACTGTAGTCGTTTAAAAATTCTTTTTGGAAACTATTTCATCACTTGTGACGAGTTTATGTGTAATGTCCATTTACTTATTCGAAAACCAATTTCAGTTTCATCCGTTGCAATATATATTTGATAACTTCATGTGTAAATGAAAGATAGAAAGGAAATGTCCATCAATAACTCAAGCAAATAATGTTTATCCATTCTTGACGGTAAGACAAAAAGAAAAAAAGATATGAGTAAAAGATTTTTATAGGTAGAGAAAAATCTTACTATATCTCTAATTTTTTACACAAGATTTAGATCAGGAATCACCTTGACGTAAAGACTTGACTTTATAAGAAATGTTACTTAAAACTTAATTTTTCAAAACATACACAAAACCAGAAGGTTGAAGCTTGATTCCAAGAGGTACAAATAGAAAGGAACCGTTATATGCAAATCCTTCTCTTTCCCTTCCAGGCGATTTAATGACACTGGACAACGTGCGATGCCTCCACGGCCGCGAGGGATACGAAGCCTTCAGCGATCGACACATCGAATCGTCCTATCTGGACTGGGACGAGGCCAGGTGCCGCAGAAGGAAGATACAGGAAAAACTAGGCCTACTTCGGACTGTCTAAAGAAAAGTTTTCCCTTTCGTCTGGTTCTAAAGTAATAGAATAAGAAAAGTTTATATCTCAAAGTTAGCAGGGAAAGAATATTCAGGTTTGTAAAGAGATTAT
>NC_090737.1:118399299-118406799 GCF_036898095.1 Palaemon carinicauda | reverse complement strand
AATCGTTCATTCCTTATCATTGCAGTTTGTTTAGTTCCTTGTTTCCTTTCCTCACTAGGTTAATTTTCCCTGCTGGACCCCTTTAGCTTATAGGATCCAGTTTTTCCATCTAGGATTGTAGCTTGGCTTGTAATAATAATAATAATAATAATAATAATAATAATAATAATAATAATAATAATAATAATAATGCATTAACTTCGATGATGTAGTTACAGTAGTTAAGTATAACTCTGTAAGATTATTATTATTATTATTATTATTATTATTATTATTATTATTATTATTATTATTATTATTGGTCTTGCAGTTGCGTTGTTGTTGTTATAGTTGTTGTTGTGGATTTTTCAATAGAAAACTATGCATTCATAAATGACTTGACTTACAGAAGTCACTAGCAACTTGTATCTAGTTGAAAAGAATTTCGTTTTACATGTAAAAACTAATGCAAATAACCACTAGAAATCACCAATAAACTACTGCACTTATGATTTTTGAATTATGCAATTCAGTTACATATTCCTTTGTAATCATGCAATTATTATAAGAAAGTTTCATTTCAATATTCTTTCTAATCATAAAACTATTAATTGAAGGTTTCTTTTCAATATTCTTTCTAATCATGCAATTATCAATTGAAAGTTTCTTTTCAACAATTGAATTTTGTTGTTTGGTATTAGTAAATATTTAGTAAATTTTATAAATATCCAGGGTATAAAAAGAAATTACTTGGTGCTTATTTATAATTCATTAAATTAATAGAAAAATAACATTTCAGTAACCAATAATATATACAAAAATTGTTTTGAAAAATCATGATAATTAAGAATAAAAGACATTTATTCAAAAAATAGGTGAGAGGATGATTATGGAACTGGATCATGATGAACAATGATTTATACAATGATTATTTAGAAAAATGTTATGAAATACTTATAAAGGCATAATAAGAAGAAATTGGATAATTATACATAATAGTTGAACAAATTAATCTAAGTAACATATACTTAATTGAATATAGGAATGAAGTGTCTAAAACTAACACTAAAATAATACTGTATATTCATTTCCCAATAACCTTTGAATATGGAGATAATAAGGATATTGCGTTAGAAGTAAAATATGACTCTTTCGGTAAGCATATTTTCAAAAGCATAACAAAAATACTCTTATTTTTTTTTCTTTTTTTCGAACTTGAAGTTCTTATTTTTCTTACGTCTTGAAATAAATCCCATGAGGTATCATCACATATCATCGGGGAAAAGTAAAAAGAAATAAAAAAGTCATGCGAAGAGAATAGGTAGGTCTTAGACAGTCCGAAGTAGTCCTAGTTTTTCTTGTATTCTCCTTCTGCGGCACCTAGCCTCGTCCCAGTCCAGATAGGACGATTCGATGTGTCGATCGCTGAAGGCTTCGTATCCCTCGCGGCCGTGGAGGCATCGCACGTTGTCCAGTGTCATTAAATCGCCTGGAAGGAAAAGAGAAGGATTTGCATATAACAGTTCCTTTATATTTGTACCTCTTGGGAATCAAGATTTCAACCTTTTGTCTTTGTGTGTGCAATCAAAAATTAAGTTTTAAGTAAAATATCTTATATTGACAAGATTTTTCGTCAAGAATTTTTCCTGATCTAAATCTTGTCTGAAAGATTATACTGTAGATATAACAAGATTTTACTCTACTGATAATGGCCTTCTACTCATCTTTTGTTTTCTTTTTGTTTCATCGTCAAGAATTTAGAAACATTATTTTCTTTGAATTATTGAACTATATTCCCTTTCTATTTCTATGATTTACACATGAAGTTATCAAATGTATATTGCAAAGAATGAAACTGAAGTTTCTTTTCGAAAAAGTGGAAATTACACATAAACTCGTCGTAAATGATGAAATAGTTTCCAAGAATCATTTGTGAGAATCCTGCAGATGCAAACAACTATAATAGTCTTACCGGAGTCCATCTTGAAGGTTGAGGAGTTGGAGTACAGGATGTCGTTGAAGACTTTCAAGGATTCGTAGAATTTCTTGACCTTGGATGAAGGGAGGTCGAGGTAGGAGTCTCGAATGGCGTTGTTGACAGCAACGCGAATGACCTCTTTGCTGCTGTTGAGTCTGGAATTAAATTCTGAATTTCAACACTTCAATTCTTTCTGAGAATTGGGTGTACTTCTTTCTTCTTTCTTTTCAAATAAATAATTTGGTCCTTTTAGTTTTCATAGAATGTTTTTCAGATTTTATAAAGAATATAGAAAGTAAGATAAATTTGTACACAACAATTTCATCCGAAACAATATCATAAAAACTATCAATAGAAACTCACGTGATGACTGGGAATTTGGAGATTTTATAGAACTCCTCCATCTCCCAGGAGTAGTTGGCGTGACCTTTGTCCCAGAAGTAGGAGTCGGTGGAGGTCAAGATCTCGAAGGCCTCCGGGTGTTCCTTCCGGAGGAGCTCAGCGCCGAAGATTCCGTCTGCAATGACGCTCTCGCCTCCGGTGCCAACGTGTTGCTTCACGCAGTGGATGAAGATGATCTGAGAAAAGAGATAACAACAATGATTAAGATAGCAGAAATATCCTGAATAGTCATCCATAAATAATGTGCATTTTATATATATAAAATTTCAGTAAATGTAAGTTAAAAACCATTCAATATGTAGACAGGGTCTATTGTGTGAAATTCTCAAATCTCTCTACATCAAGTAGTAAAGTCTGAACACGATAAGCAAGAAGAAGCTTGAGGTCTTACCCCTGCCATGTGCTCGTACTGAGGAAGGTCATTGTGCATCCCCAATTTGGCGTTGGTAAAAGCGACGTTGTTTGTGTTTGGTCTGTTAATAACGGGTGAATGCGGTCTGTTGGAGAGAGCAGAAAGAACATTTACGGTCACAGTACAATCAAATCCTATATTGCCTAAATAAGACCTCTGAAACTCCACTTTGCTCTTCCTTATAATTGAGTAGGTTACAGTATAGTTTCAAAACATGTATAAATTGACCAGCATGACATACTCTACAAGCATTAGAACAAATTTACAACTGCCAAACACGCCCTCCAGGTACCTGGTGGACACTCACCCATAATGGCATTGCTTGACAAAGGCGATGTGTTCGATCATCTCAGGTCCTGCGACGTCCTTATCAGGGACGTTTTTGAGCATCGCTGATCCTTGAGTCTCCATCGTAAGAAGCCATTCGAGGAGCACCTTGTCGTCCTTCCTCATCGACTCATAATCAAACTCCCGCAGCTTGTGGTTGGAGCCCCAAGGTTCCTGTGGATTGGATTCGGGAAATGAAACTCAGCGCTGGGGCCTGTGAGACCATTCATCCCCGAATAACATTTAGGGTAGAACAAGAGAGTTAAGCCATGAGGTAAAAGTTAGAAGAAGTGGGACACCAGGATTGAAGAAAGGAAACAAGAACGGAGGTAAAGTAGAAGGATATAAGGCAAGAGCAAGTAGGAACCGAAGGAACCGTCCTAAGACCATTACGCAATGCCTACAGTACACCGCGTGCGGTGCACTGACGGCACTATCCCCAGGGGAAGGGTTCCCATTTACAGAAATTATATCCAGTGAATGTCTGAGCTTTTATAACCATATATGAATTAACTCTAATACCATAGAAGTAGGGCCTTCATGTTTTGAGTTTCTATATCTAATCAAATACATATTGGGATAAGGTTGCAAGTCCCACACCTTCACCCAAAAAAGGTTCAATGGACAATTGGGCCAGCAAATGGCATGAATTATTTTAGCTAATCCTAAGATCAGAGTAAATAAGGGGCCACCATACAAACTGGAGTTGAATATTTCATTTTTTACTATTCCAACACCTATTGCCAAAAGATATCCTATATATGTACTTATATACATGTATGTATGTATGTATGTATGTATGTATGTGTGTATATAGTATGTATCTAAAAGAGCTATTCCTCTATCGTGGATTATTCTCATTTGCAATAGATAGTAATTTCCTTGAGTAAATCATTATCAAATGAATTTAGTTTATGCCAGGAATACAAAAGAGCCCCAAACCCTAGTTACCTTGGGCAGGGCATAGACGTTCCTCCTGAGGGCTCTGGCCTCGGGGGTGAATGCCCTGGCGTGGAGCCACTCGGCAGGGTACTCGGATCGGTGTCCGTCACTCCATTCGATATTCAGGGACTCGTCATTACTCTGGAAAATAGGATTTCCATATATAGCTATGAACAAAGATATATTGTATAATATAAACAACTGGCGTTAAATATGCAAGTATATAAATATTGTTAAGTAATTTAACAATAATGAAGAGATGATAAATATTAAGTTGAATAATTCCATAAAAAGAAATGAAGACTCATATCCGTCTTTCTTATGCCTGAAGTGAATAAATATTAATACCTGGATGTCCATCGCCTGGATTTCGACGTCGAGGTCCGAGAGGAGGCATTTCCTGCCCAGGGCCTCGCTGCTGTAGCAGTCGGGGCAGCGGCAGTTGTCCCTGAGCCAGACGTAGGGCATCGGGCTCTCCCGGCCGTCGCCGAATTTGACAGTCACAGAATCTCTGCTCACTTGAGCCGAAGAGATTGGGACGGAGGGAACTGCAAGAGAGAGACAGTTAGTTAGTGGACTTTCTCTCTCTCTCTCTCTCTCTCTCTCTCTCTCTCTCTCTCTCTCTCTCTCTCTCTCTCTCTCTCTCAAATATTTGTAATGGTGTTTATTTCATAGTTATATAATTATTATTAAAACTAAATATATAACAATAACAAGGCAATTAGACAATCTCTCTCTCTCTCTCTCTCTCTCTCTCTCTCTCTCTCTCTCTCTCTCTCAAAGATTTTTAATATTTTGTATATCACAATTGTGTAAAATTATTAAAACTAAATAACAATAACGAGACTTATACAGTTGTTGCTTTACATTTATGGTTTTCACTCAATGAGCCCAAGATTAGGCAAATGTTTTCCTGATTTACGAGATTTGTGTAAAATTTAGGAATGAGTATTTTTAAAGTTATTTGGAAAAACGTATGGCAATTACCATTGTTTTTGAGTTTTACGCATTGTACCCCTTTCGTCATATACCATTCTGTGTATCTTTAACGTGTTTATTTGCATGTAACAAACAACCTCTATCAAATACATACAGTGGGACACATAAATTCCTGGTACACCTCGCTCTGGCTAAGTGCAAAATCTCACTCCCATTCTGCGCTGGGAGATCCTGCATTTAGCCCCACCCACTACTTCTGTCATCTCTCCTTGAAATATCTGTTTGGTTACTTTCTACGCAGTAAGGGTGTGGCAGTGTGCATTTTCTCTGAGCGAGGTGTGCCAAGAGTTCCCGTGTGCAACTGTACATTATTTTGTATCGTAAGATTGCGTAAAACGGTAGGTAATATGAGTACATTGATGCATTTTCCTCAAACACAATTAATAAATAGAGTTGCCTACACAATTAATAGATGTAGTTGCCAACACAATTAATGTGTAGTTGCTTACACAATTAATAAGTGTGGCTGCCTACACATTTTATCAATATAGTTGCCTATACAATTACTTATTGTTGTTGCCTACATAATTTACCAAAGTAGTTGCCTACACAATTAATTAATGTATTTGCCTACACAATTAATAAATGTAGTTGCCTACACAATTAAAAAATGTAGGTGGCTACACAGTTAATAAATTTAGTTGCCCAAACAGTTAATTAATGTAGTTACGTACATCGTTAATTAATATAGTTGCCTACACAATTAATTATTATAGTTGCCTACATAACTAAATAGCTAGAGTTGCATTTCGGAACTAAATTAGCCGTTGCCATCCAAGAAAATACTACACTCATTTTTTTTAATAATGGTGAATGGTTGCATAAGATCATTCTAACCAATCAGCTAGTAAGAAACTTTTCCGAGCTAAAAGGGCACCCCTGCGAGTCAGTGCAAATACGCCTCATTAAAAGGAATTGAGTATAGTACCTTGTAGACCCATTCTTACCTGGCAGTTCCTTCCGCTCCTTCCTTTCCTTCACCTGATATTGCTGTTGGGCGTTGGCTGCAAGACTCAGAGGTCGGGTGACCTTACAGTTGATGCATTTCTTGTTGCAAATCAGTCTCATCTGAAAGACGGACGGGATTGGATCGCTGGACATTCAGAACTTCGAACTTTGTTTCAAATGCAATTATATTCAATTATACGTAGCTTTGTTTAATAGGAAATGTTTTATTTCATATAATTTTCTGTATTGGAGCTCTCATATTGCTATTTTGCTATCTATGTATTTATTTTTGTATTTTTTTTTCTTTTTTCTTTATTATTTTTCATTTCCATAGTGATTTCTAACTCGAGTTGTAGGTTTGTTAATAATAATAATAATAATAATAATAATAATAATAATAATAATAATAATAATAATAATAATAATAATCTGCATGAATGGTAATCTATATACACTGTATAAATATGTATATTTGAAAATAGATAGGCCGACGGTAGCTTACATGTATATCTATATGAAAAAACGTTCGATTGTATTTAAGTCTGTTATCTAATTACACATAAATTCTTGAACAACAAAGGATTTTATTTTTTCTATGTCTTTTTATAAATAAATAGATATATATATATATATATATATATATATATATATATATATGAATATATATATATATATATATATATATACTGTATATATATATATATATATATATATATATATATATATATATATATATATATATATATATATATATATATATATATATATATATATATATATATATATTTCACGCTCTTCTATATAAACTTAAAATCATTTCCTGGTGATTTCCAAACAAAAGTTATTTGTTCTTTTTCAATATCTTTCAGCAATGTTTCACTTCTTTTGACTTCGATCATGATGAGGTTAACGAACCGACTACATTTGTTAAACATAAAATAAGATTTTTTCATATCAAAAAGAAAAAGAATATTTCTTTTTGAATTTATAAAGTTTAAAATGTGTCATTTGCAAACTTTAGTGTTTATTTTGTATATTACCTTATTATGTAATATAAAATCTAGCACTAAATGTATAACAAAATTGTTGAACTAACAGCAGATCTTTTCTTATTATAGTATGACAAAGGCATTTTGAAAAATATGGAATACACAAAAATGATTCTTTTGAGGCTGTCATTGAATTTACTAAAATAAAAACTGATGCACCAATAATAATAATAATAATAATAATAATAATAATAATAATAAGAAGAAGAAGAAGAAGAAGAAGAAGATAACAATAATGATAAGGATCTATGTATTTTACTTGGAACATATCGCCTGTTACAGTGGCCGGGAATGCCATCTAGGGCTTATGTTGAAAGGAGGAAAAAGTTCAAGTAAAAGAGTAAAAGGCTAAGGCATCTAGAGTCCGATATGGACACAAGAAAGACACTTTAATAATGTCTACAGTACGCCATGTGAGGTGCACTAACAACACTGCGCTCCGACGAGGAATAACAATATGAACT
>NC_090737.1:118391799-118394299 GCF_036898095.1 Palaemon carinicauda | reverse complement strand
CCTATTGTCTGTGTGTACATATTTGTATGTGTGTACACACAGCAGAATGATTTCAAACACACAATATTCAGTGTCAAAGCAGAAATATACTACACATACTGTACATATATCAAAGGCCATAGAAGGCCGCAGTTGATGGTCCAAAAGGCCATATATGGCCTTAAGGCCGCAGGTTCTCCATCCCTGGTTTTGCCAATGGCTGCTGATGACTCAGCAGGTAGACCTATAAGGTCCCACAAACCCATTATCCTTAGCTCACAAGCAGTGTAAGGATGCAGACACTACAAAAAACTATGGAGCTTGAGCGTGACTCGAACCCCAGTCGGGCAGATCGCCAGGCATGAACGTTTCCAATAGGTTACCAGAACCCTATGCTCTAAAGAGTAGCAGTTAGTGAGATATTGATGATAAATTATTACATTATGAAGTAATAGCATTTAATCATTTTTTTCCAACACGAAAGGAATAATGTTTCTTGTTTTTAGAATAATCGGGAATACATTTCTGATGAAAGACATTACTGAAATACTCAGAGAAACTATTTCAAAAAAGATATATAGAAATAAGGGTTATTCTCTGACAGTTTAACTCTTATCCCTTAACATTGAATAAAGAATTATATTAACCACATGTGGACAGCGAAAAAACCGGAGATATGAAAGCAAAAGTGCTTATTAATTTCAATGAGTAATTGCGCTTCCTACTGTGTTAGATGCAGCAATATGTAATAATTCAATTACATAATATATATACGCACTGGTGAATAGATAATTTCATACGATCCTACTGAAATTATCAATGACGGACGTATGTGCAATTACATATAGTAAAAATATTAGAATTTTACCAAAAATTACCATCATTATCATGTGTTTTAAACATTGAGGGGAACCTCACCATCTTTGTGGGAGCCTATAGGTCTACCTTCTGAGTCATCAGCAGCCATTGCCTAGCCCTTCCTGGTCCTAGCACTTTCCCTAGCCTCTGTCATTTATGAGCGACCTTTAAACAGCCATTGCCTGGCCCTCCCTGGTCCTAACTTGGGTGGAGATAGGGCTTGGGGGCGGATCATTCGTATGTTTGGTCAGTCCCCAATCCATTGCCCTTCTAAGGGCATTGTTACTGTCCTTTGCCTCTGCCAATCATGACCGACCTTTAAACAGCCATTGCCTGACCCACCCTGGTCCTAGCTAGGGTGGAGATAGGGCTTGGGCGTGGATCACACTTATGTTTGGTCAGTCTCCAGGGCTTTGTCCTTCTTAAGGCATTGTCACTGTCCTTTTCCTCTGCCAATCATAATCGACCTTTAAACAGCCATTGCCTGACTCACCCTGGTCCCCGCTTGGGTGGAGAGGGGGCTTGGGGGCGGATCATACATAAGGATAAGGATAAGGATAAGGATAGGGTAGTTGGGAATATGGGGGAAGGAAGAGTACCCCTGGATACAATCCAGTTTATAGCACGAAGGCAGGTACTCGGAATGGGAATGGATAAGGAAAAAGGGAGAAAGGGAAATACAGGAGAAGAATAAAAGAGAGGGGTAGACCCTCTTGCGATGTTAGATAAGATTAGAAGCAGTTTGAAAAAGTAAAAGACAGGCAGGGAGAGGAAAGGTTTTTTGGTTCTATGTCTAGCCCTGTTGCAGGAGTATGTCTGTCTGACACCTATTTTCATGGTCAATGAAAATTATGAATTAGGACAAATTTATGATGTTATCATATATATATTTGGTCAGTCTCTAAGGCATTGTCATTCTAAGAGCATTGTCACTGTCCTTTGTCTCTGCCTTTCATGAGTAGCCTTTAAACCTTTAAATAATAGGATTACTCGAATCCTTTAATATCCCAAATTATCATCTAATGCTTAACGAAGTTAAGTAAGGGAAAACGGACGAAAACGACGAACAAAATCAAGTCATTTTCCTTTAGTGAAGCTGCTTTGAACGACGCCCAACTTTCCCCGCTCTGTTCCATTCATCCACATCGCTTTTGTCTCACTGAAAAACTTTTAGCACCCGTACATAATACACATATAGGCATCCAGAAACTCTCTCTCTCTCTCTCTCTCTCTCTCTCTCTCTCTCTCTCTCTCTTCTCTCTCTCTCTCTCTCTCTCTCTGGTTTAAATTCCACCCTACAGAACCTCAACCGAGTTCCTTTGTTACGGAAGAGGGAACTTAGATGAAGGAATTCCGAAAACAGTTACAGGATACGCTGACGAGGGCGATGGAATTATTTCGGACGGATGCTTTAATTCGTGTAGTCTGCAATGAGGAGATTAGAGATAATCTTTTTTACGGGGTAGAAGATGATGAATAAAGCGTAGTGAATAGATTATTATTATTATTATTATTATTATTAGTAGTAGTAGTAGTAGTAGTAGTAGTAGTAGTAGTAGTAGTAGTAGTAGTAGGAGATAAGCTATAACCCTAGTTTGAAAAACAAGATGCTATAAGGCCAAGGGTTCCAACAGGGTCAATAGCCCAGTGAGGAGAGGTGATA
>NC_090737.1:118376799-118381799 GCF_036898095.1 Palaemon carinicauda | reverse complement strand
TATAGCCTATACAGTATATACAGTATATACATATATATAATAAATATATAAATGTATATATAAATATATATATATATATATATATATATATATATATATATATTATATATATATATGATATATATATATATATATATATATATATATATATATATATATATATATATATATATATATATATATGTCATAAATACCAAAAAAGGAAAAAGCAACATAAAAACACAGAGAAACTGAGTGAGAGAAAGCTAAAAGCAAAGAGCAGTGAAAAAGCTACAGGAGACTAAAGAGAGAAAATGGCGTAAAAAAAAAGGCAATGACAAATACAAAAATAAAATGAAAAAAAAATCTGCTAAAGGAAAACCAGAAAGAAAATACTTTTCATGAAAGTTAATAATGCAACAAAAGTTTATTTCAATTTTATTATAAAGATTTTACAATGTATGTTTCCATCATATTTGCTTTTATATCTTGTCTCATAAATCATAAATCGTTTTTTTTTTATTAGTTTATTTCGTTTTTTTTGCACATGAGCTTTCAGTATTATTTTTGTGTGAAGGTTCAATACTATTGAGAGAGAGAGAGAGAGAGAGAGAGAGAGAGAGAGAGAGAGAGAGAGAGAGAGAGAGAGAGAGAGATTATTTTCATTTATTCACTGCTGCCATCACGCTGATATTCAATTACAGAATAAAAAAGTATTAGGCGATCTCGTATCCTGGTATATTTAAAATGCCTAAAATATTTTCGAACTTCATTGTTAACGACGAAACTTTGATTTATGACAAAACCTGCTGTGACAGAGAGAGAGAGAGAGAGAGAGAGAGAGAGAGAGAGAGAGAGAGAGAGGGGGGGGGGGGAACTATATACCACCAAAATCCCTCTTTTTATTCACAGCTCGCAAACCTAATTAGTAACAAAAAAAAAAATTAGAGAGTCACTTTTAATGTGATCAGAATTGCTAGATTTTACTAAAGGTGGTTTGCATATGAAAGAGGAATACGATAAAGAAATATCTTAAGATAAATTTCTCTAGAGAATTTTTCCCGAACAGTAAAAAGTGAAATGATGTTTGGGTGTTTTAAAAATCATTGCCCCATTTTCTTTGTATTCTTCTTATTATCTTTTTCTTTGACTTCCATTATCTTTAAAGAAAAGAATTACGATAATCCTTTTTAACTGAAGGATAAACAGCAGGCAAAATAAACCAATAGAAGATAAAGTTGCAGCAAACGTAAATAATTATAATATAATAAAGATAGAATATATGTATATATATATATATATATATATATATATATATATATATATATATATATATATATGTATATATATATATATATATATATATATATATATATATATATATACATATATATATATATATATATATATATATATATATATATATATATATATATATATATATATATATATATATATATATATGTAAATATCACCCACGAATGGCATTTAATACCGAATTCTATCTTGGGAATACATATCCACTTGGAATTCATTTTATGGTAACAGCTTCTGGTAACAGCTTCACGCCGGCAGAGACCCTACCAACTGAGCTATCAAGAGAGATAAAAGTTTATGACAAGTCCCCGTACATATTCCTGTCGAATTCAGGAATCTGTTCATAGACTTGAAATAAACCCATCTCCACCATGATAGCTGAATCGTGAGTTTGCAACACGTGGTTATTTTAAATGAACATATATCACAAGCACACGTGATTTTAATTAATGTAAATATCACCCACGAATGGCATTTAATACCGAATTCTATCTTGGGAATACATATCCACTTGGAATTCATTTTATGGTAAAGAAAAGGCCAGACTATTCGGTGTATTTGTAGACAAAAGGAAAAATAAGCCGTTACCAAGTTCTCTTGCTTGAGGGTACAATCAGGTACACTGTTCTATCTTATTTCTCTCCCTGGCCAGTCATAGGACCCAATAACTCTCTAGCGGTAGTATCTACACCAAAAAGAAAAAATTAAAAAAAAATTTCGGAAGTTTATTTTTAACTTGATATCGCGCAGAGGTTCAAATTTCAAACAATAAACGTTTCGTTCTTTGTTGATTTGAAGAAGTTTGAAAGTTTTTATCAGCAATAAACTTTTTTAATTAACATAAAAGTCTAGAAAAATTATTTTCATTTTTAAAATATTTACTGCAACCTGACCATGCAGAGAGAGAGAGAGAGAGAGAGAGAGAGAGAGAGAGAGAGAGAGAGAGAGAGAGAGAGAGAGAGAGAAATAAAGGGCAGTACCCAACTAGGCAAATATAAAACAATAATGACGTATAGAAGGAAATTTAGAAATTTAATATTTTGGCAAATTGGAATTGGCAAGTTGACAAGGTTGAAAACATTTATGGATAGACATTTCTTTAAATAATATGGGGAAGATTCAGAATGAATACAATAAAAAAAGAAACTTACAATACATAAATATAAACTGTAGAGAATAATAAAAATGAGAGAGAGAGAGAGAGAGAGAGAGAGAGAGAGAGAGAGAGAGAGAGAGAGAGAGAGAGAGAGAGAGATCTTGATTTTATTTTCTGAAATGTAAAAGAAATTAGATCTTTTTGTCATTAAATGAACTAATCGCCCCAAAACAGTCTATCATCATAAACTTTTTATTAATTGCCCAATGGTAAACTATATCTTTATGCGAATCATTGCAATATCCTCTAACAAAACTCGAGGACATTTTATTTTATATTTTGAATAAAATGTCAAAAGCAAATAACCTTTCCGTGACTCTTCATGGAAACAGAAACAGCAAAACAAAATTAGATACAGATATCTAACATTTACAATAAGCTGCTGGAATTATAAATAGTTCAGAAACAATAAGAAAAAAAGAGTCACAGAATTGGTGTTATAGACCTATTTAGGAACGTAATTTTCTAATATTAATATTTCCATGATATTTTTAGGACCATGGAAAGTAAGTTTGCTGATTTTGTTGTTAATTTTGAAGATAATAAATGCATTATTTTTTGGCAATTAACAACTTCTCACCCCAGTTGGAAAAGCAGGCCTCTATAAGACAAAGGGCTCCAACAGGAAAAATAACTCAGTGAGGAAAGGAAATAGGGAAATATGGAATCATGTGAGTGTAGGCCTACCCTCAGGTAAGAAAACTAACCCAAGACAGTGGAAAACCATGGTACAGAGGCTGTGCACTACCCAAGACTAGAGAAAACCTAGAAGAGCTCCTTCCCATAGCTCAGGAGTCTCTTCTACACTTACCAAGATGAAGGTAACTACTGACCAATTACAGTGCAGTAGTTAACCCCTTGGATCACAATCTTAGCATTGTTCTCTTGTCTTGGATAGTGCCATAGCCTCTGTACCATGGTCTTTCATTGTCTTGAGTTAGAGTTCTTTTGCTTGAGGGTACAATCAGGTACACTGTTCTATCTTATTTCTCTTCCTTTGTTTTTTAAGTGTTTATAGTTTATAAATGAAAAAAAATTATTTAAATGTTGTTGCAACTTCTCTTGTAGTTTCCATATTTCTTTTCCTCAGTTAGGTTATTTTCCCCATTGGAGTCCTGACCTTATAGCATCCTGCTTTTCCATCAAGGGTTGTAGTTTAACAAGTAATAATAATAATAATTACACAGAAGAAATGCATTCATCCCCTTACCAGATAAGGCATACCTTTGAATGCTAGCAGTTGCAGCTTCCATTCAAATGTAGATGTTCCTTTACACTTGTGAGACCCAAACAAATTCTGCAAAGTCAGCACTGGCAATAACCAAACCAGGAATTCTAAGCAGTTTATGTATGAGATACCTATTTTCACGTTGGTAGGGGTCTTAACTTATTTATTTATTAGCTTTCCTATATAGTTTAATTCTTTCATTATTTTCTTTCCTCACTGGGTTATTTTCCTGCTGGAGCCTTTGGGCTTATAATTTTGTAGTTCCTCTGGTCGCTGCAACTTCACTATCCTTGCGAGCTAAGGATGCCTATGGGCCTATCTGCTGAGTCATCATCAGCCATTGCCTGGCCCACCTTGACTCTAGCTTGGGGGGAGAAGGGGATAGGGTGGTGATCATATGTATATAGGGTAAGTCTCTAGCTGATTGTGCTACGTGATAGGGCAATGTCACTGCCCCTTACCTCTGCCATTCATAGGCAGAATTTAAACCTTTAATTAGATTAACCTCCAGAACGCAATATTAAAAATGAAAAATTCAATGATATTCTGGGTCTGTATATGGGTGAATATCTACTTGTAATATGAATACAGTAATAGGCATATTTTCTTACCTTTTCCCCAGACGGGTCTTTTCCTTCAAAAGACGTACGAAGGGTTATTAGCTTTGGTAACTACCTGAATTCTTTGAAGGATACCATTTTCAATAGAAGAGTAATAAGGGGATAGGATTTCAAATTGATATGGTTTTCATGATATCAGTTCGAGATTATTTATAAGAATATCATTATTATTATTATGATTATGATGATAGTTATTGTTTTTAATTTTTATTATTATTGTAATTATCAATTTTACGGACAATTTTCTTTTCTGGGTTGCTACATTCAGCTAGAAAGTCGGTGAAGTTCATCAGGTGGGTGAAGAATACAATTCAAGTTAAGACTCAAAGTAATTGACACAAGTACAAGTAATACTCGAAAATTAAAACAGGGCAAAGTCAGAGGTAAATCGCAACGCGTTTCGTAACTGCTTGCTCCGTCTTCAGGCGAGAAGTGAGGCTGTGGCTGGATCTGGGGCCTTATATATCCCGGCGCGGGTTCGTAGAGAGGGGCCTCGAATTTTGATTGGTCGAGCGGAGGTTATAGGCTCGGGTGGCTGAGGTACGACGAGCTCGGCTCGGCCTCCCAGGCTGAGAGGTAGGAAGGAATCCTGACTCCTGATTGGTCAGGACACGCGCTGAGCCAGCCAAAAAGTCAAGCAAGCTCCTCTCTCGCTCAGTGGACTGGGCTGAGAGAGGTAGCCGAGCTCCCTGATTGGCTG
>NC_090737.1:118369299-118371799 GCF_036898095.1 Palaemon carinicauda | reverse complement strand
CAATAATTGTCTGTATTCAAAAAATAGTTCATGTTTGGATTTCCAGATAGGAAAATACTTCCAAAGCATTTTGATTTTTATGAAATATATCATATAGGAAAATAATATAGCATGATTTATCTTTCATAGTTGACTGAAAAAAAATCAGTCAAATAAATTTTCCAATTATTCTTTAGACCATAGTGAAAAATTTTCTTTTTTTAGTTTTGGAAATAATTTTATTTACAAGAATGTCTTGAGCAATAGCAGAGTAAGGGCAATAATAGAATTATAATTTTCTTTCTATGTATTTTTATAAAATCTTTACAAAAAACTTATATGGTAATGAGAAACGTATTGTATCAACTCTCCTGTTTCTCAATGCACATACTATATGAGAAACACTTTAAACATATATATGATAAGCTTCCACTAGATACACACACACAAACACACACACAAACACACACACACACATATATATATATATATACATATATATATACATATGTACATATATAAATATGGTGATATATATATATATATATATATATATATATATTTGTATATATATACACACATATTTATATATATATATATATATATGTATATATACATATATATATATATATATATATATATATATATTTATATATATATATATGTATATATATATATATATATATATATATATATATATATATATATACAGTATATATATATATATATATATATATATATATATATATTTATATATATATATGTATATATATATGTATATGTATATATATATATATATATATATATATATATATATATATATATATATATATATATATATATATATAATGCAAATAGTTTTTAGGCATATGCAGAACATAATTGCTTAGTAGGAATATCTGTAGCATGACTAATTGAGAATACTGTATGTGTCTTTATTAAGAAATATTTATAAAGATAACTCTTTAAGAACCTTAATATTATATTCCTTGTAACATATTTATAAAGGTATCTCTTTAAAAACCTGAATATTCTTTCCCTGCTAACTTTGAGATATAAAATTTTCTTATTCTATTACTTTAGAACCAGACGAAAGGGAAACCTTTTCTTTAGACAGTCCGAAGTAGGCCTAGTTTTTCCTGTATCTTCCTTCTGCGGCACCTGGCCTCGTCCCAGTCGAGATAGGACGATTCGATGTGTCGATCGCTGAAGGCTTCGTATCCCTCGCGGCCGTGGAGGCATCGCACGTTGTCCAGTGTCATTAAATCGCCTGGAAGGGAAAGAGAGATATTTGCATATAAAGGTTCCTTTCTATTTGTACCTCTTGAGAATCAAGCTTCAACCTTCTGGTTTTGTGTATGTTTTGAAAAATTAAGTTTTAAGTAACATTTCTGATAAAGTCAAGTCTTTACGTCAAGGATGATTTCTGATCTAAATTTTTCTCTACCCATCTTTTACTCATATCTTTTTTTCTTTTTGTCTTACCGTTAAGAATGGATAAACATTATTTGCTCTGAGTTATTGAAGGACATTTCCTTTCTATCTTTCATTTACACATGAAGTTATCAAATATATATTGCAACGGATGAAACTGAAATTGGTTTTCGAATAAGTAAATGAACATTACACATAAACTCGTCACAAGTGATGAAATAGTTTCCAAAAATCATTTTCAAACGACTATAGTAGTCTTACCGGAGTCCATCTTGAAGGTGGAGGAGTTGGAGTACAGGATGTCGTTGAAGAGCCTCAAGGATTTGTAGAACTTCTTGACCTTGGACGAGGGCAGGTCGAGGTAGGAGTCTCGAATGGCGTTGTTGACAGCAATGCGAATGACCTCTTTGTTGCTGTTGAGTCTGGAATTAAATTCTGAGTTTCAGTAATTCAATTCTTTGTGAAAATTGAGTGTATTGTTTTCTTCTTTGTTGTCAAAAAAATTAATTTAATCATTTCAGTTGTTATAAAATTATTTTCAGGTTTTATAAGGAATATAAAAAGTAAGATAAATTTGTACACAACAATTTCATCCGAAACATTATCATAAAAACTATCAATAGAAACTCACGTGATGACTGGGAATTTGGAGATTTTATAGAATTCCTCCATCTCCCAGGAGTAGTTGGCGTGACCTTTGTCCCAGAAGTAGGAGTCGGTGGAGGTCAAGATCTCGAAGGCCTCCGGGTGTTCCTTCCGGAGGAGCTCGGCGCCAAAGAGTCCATCTACAATGACGCTCTCGCCTCCGGTGCCAACGTGTTGCTTCACGCAGTGGATGAAGATGATCTAAGAAAAGAGATAACAAAGACAATCATGATAACAGAAATTTCATGAATGGTCATCCATATTTAATGTTCTTTCTATCTACAGAAATTTCAGTAAATATTTATCGAAAAGACAATAAGTATGTAAAACATGATCTATTGTATGAAATTCTCAAAACTCTATAACAAGTAGTAAAGTCTGAACACGATAAGCAAGAAGGAACTTGAGGTCATACCCCTGCCATGTGCTCGTACTGAGGAAG
>NC_090737.1:118361799-118364299 GCF_036898095.1 Palaemon carinicauda | reverse complement strand
CGCCTGTGTTTAAGTAAAATACGGATGAGAACAGTATATTTATACGGAGAATTTCCTATCAGAATTACGGTTTTTTTTTCTTTTTTTTAACAATGTACCTTAATAGGAGGATCTAGTAATCTAATAATTTGGATTTTTTTTCTTTTTTTTTTTTTAACAAAATTACATCGAGAAATAGAAGAGATTCAGCAATCATATCCATTGTAAAACTAAGATGCTAATAAAATTCATGATATTACAATCAAATTTAGCACAAGACTCCAACTGAAACGCTGACTAAGCATATGATAAGAATGGTGTAAAGAATACGAGAGAAATGGGTCAAGTTTACCTGCCCTAGGCTTGAGAACTCTCCTTTTTTATAAACTGTACATCTTTTATAAGTATTGAATTCTACTTAGAATATATTTATACTTATGGGATACGACCTTTTCGTCTAAAGCCTTTTCGTCTAAAACACTTTCGTCTAAAAGCACTTTGGACCAAAGTGATTTTAGACCAAAGTACTTTAGACCAAAGTGCTTTAGACTAAAAGTCTTAGACCCATACTTATGTACTTATATATCATTTGCTTAGGCCTCAAAGGTTATGAAGTGATATGGCATCTCCGTATTTTTTGATTTATTATTTATTGGAGAAATTAACCTAAAGGCGGGCTTACACGGTCGAACGGTTCGTCGAACGCGGTTCGACAGACATTTAAAGTGATGTTCGAACGTGTGAATAGGGTATTTGGTTGTCGAATACGTTCGTTGAACGGTTCGAAGACAATCTTTTCTCGACTGACTTTAGTGGGCGGGGCTTCATTGTACACAAACCTTATGCATATGTGGCGGAATCTACCTCTTCGAACAGTTTAACAAGCAGCTTCGACAACCGGGTTCGACAACCGGGTTCGACGAAACCGTTTGACCTTGTAAACCCTAATTAAGGATGAAAGGGGAAGATTAATGCTACTAAATAACATATATTCCCTCGTGAAAATATTTAACAATTAGCGGTTTTTCATACTATCTTTCATTGTCTTGATGCCCTATATGATAAAAGATAAAGATGATCATAGAGACACATGGAAAAGAAGATAAGCATTGACCTAACAAGGATTTCTAAGCAGTTGATTCTTGGTTAATTTATCATAGAATTCACATAATTTGTCTTTTTCTAATTTTACTCTTTTCCTTCTGATATTTTGTATCTCATTTTTTGTACATTTATTTTTTCTTATTAGTTTTATCGTTTTGTTGAATATACCATATATTGTACCCTACTAAGAATGAATACAAAAACTTCATTTTATCAAAACACTAATTTTTCTATAAAAAAGCAACGTCTTTCCAATATTCTTTAATATCCATTTAACTTATGTAAAGTCGTTTTTAGATTTCAATAAGATATGATATGATTTTTTTTCATATGTGATAGTACCTAAGTGACTTTTACATTTCCTTAATACAGCCTGACAAACGGCCCCATCTCTATCCAATTACCAAGCCATGGTACTATCGAGATACCCAACACCTGAAATGGGCTTTGGGTTCTAATTTGCAGAATTCGAGACGTCCCTTTGTGTTATCAGGTTTTCTAAATGAGAAAAGGCCAACTTCCAACCAACCGCCGCTTTAAAAGGCCATCCCATTATCAGAAAAAGGCCAGAAATATAGTATTTAAGGCCCACCTTTGTTCATGATATTACTAAAGGCCAACCAATTTAAAAAAAGCCAAATTTGAGAATTTTCGGCCTGAAAAAGGCCAAATTTGTGATTTTATTTGGTCTAACAAAGGTCAAACTTGAGTGGGTTTTGGCCTAAATAAGGACAACCCCCAATTTTGGGAGGTAGCCGACATCAACAAATGAAACAAAAATAAAAAGGGGACCTCTACTCTCTGCGTTCCTCCCAGCCTGACAAGGGACTCGCCGAGTTCAGCTGGTACTGCTAGGGTGCCACAGCCCACTCTCCCAGATGAAGCTTCATAACGCTGAATCCCCTACTGCTGCTACCTCCGCGGTCATCTAAGGCACCGGAGGAAGCAGCAGGGCCTACCGGAACTGCGTCACAATCGCTCGCCACTCATTCCTATTTCTAGCACGCTCTCTTACCTCTCTCACATCTATCCTATTATCACCCAGAGCTTTCTTCACTCCATCCATCCACCCAAACCTTGGCCTTCCTCTTGTACTTCTCCCATTGACTCTTGCATTCATCACCTTCTTTAGCAGACAGTCATTTTCCATTCTCTCAACATGGCCAAACCACCTCAAAACATTCATATCCACTCTAGCTGCTAACTCATTTCTTACAACCGTTCTCACCCTCACCACTTCGTTCCTAACCCTATCTACTCGAGATACACCAGCCATACTCCTTAGACACTTCATCTCAAACACATTCATTTTCTGTCTCTCCATCACTTTCATTCCCCACAAGTCCGATCCATACATCACAGTTGGTACAATCCCTTTCTCATATAGAACTCTCTTTACATTCATTCCCAACCCTTT